>NC_061119.1:112252741-112343670 GCF_002878395.1 Capsicum annuum
CCCCCAGACCCCACTAGGTGGGAATACACTGGGTTTGTTGTTGTTGTAAAACTAATGAATAATTTATCAATTTCTACTTATTTTATCCTTAAAATTAAATATGATTCATTATCTAATGCATTTCTATATGCATTAAATTTATTATCTTCAAAGAGTAATATGATAAAATTAATCCTATCATTTACTGCTTCAAAATTTCTGTGTCAATAGAAAAATGAACAAGTGAAAATAGACGGAGAAAGTAAAATTATTCATATTAATTATTATATTTTAAGATGTGTGTCAATTTAATTAATAGCGGAAAGTAAAAATGGATGGGAGAACATATGGAGTGTAAAATACTTCCATAATTCTAAGTTTTTTTTTTCTGAAAAATATTTCTCTCTTTTCTCATGTTTGTTTGGTTAAAATATATATATATTTTTAAAAAAATTCTTAAAAATAAGACTAATGACTTCTCGAATAAAATCATAGAAAATAAGTGGTGTGGTTTCCTCTCACTCTCACAACAAACCATGTCCAACCCCCCCTCCCCTCCCCCTCCCCCTCCAACCCATTCACTGCCCACACCTACCACACTCTGCACCTCCAACCCACCTCTACATAACCCCCACTTATCCCTCTCCCTCCCCCACAACAACACAGATCACCCAATCTTTATTTATTTTCATTATTTTTATTATATGCATTTAATTTTAGAATAATATTTTCTTAATTACATATTGAACGCAAAAAATAAGTAAATTTTTTTTTGAGTTTTTCTTTAAAAATATATTCATGGAAAACATTTCTCTCTGTATCAAACACCCTAAGAAACAAAGAAGGGAGAGATTCTCTAGAGTTGAATTTATTTACCTCTTCCATCTTAATTTATTTAGGATTATTTTCTTACAAATGTTAAACTTTCAATAAAATAAAAAAAATAGTTCATTGTCAAAATTAAATGTGAAGATTCTAGGAAGTAAATGAGAATTACTATTGAAAAAAAAGCTACTATGATTTGTTTTTCTCAAATGAAAGCAACAGAAGAATAGTTACTGAAGTTAAAAGGAAGTGAAAAGGGTCAAATTTACCCTTTCACTTTGAAAAATTAGTCAAATAATATATTTTTTATTATATTTTGGGTTAAATTTATCCTCGTAATCATAGTTTAGGGTTAAATTTACCTCTTTATTTTGAGAATTGGCTAAATATATCTTTTGTCATGTTTTAGGGTAAAATTTACTCTTCTTGTTAAGAAACTTTTCACGTGTACCCTTCTTTTTAACAGAAAAAACTCAAATCAACGTTAAATGACTTATTTTTTAAAAAATAAAACACATCCTAATTTAGCTCGTCCGTCCGACTCATAAAAAATATACAAATAAATATAACTCTCCCTCAATTATATTAGTCAAATTTTTTCTATGAACAAAAATAATTCTCTTTTAATGTGCAGTACTGGTAGATTGTTTATAAATGAACAAAATGTAAAATAAAATGGGATAATGCAGAATCATTGAACTAGATAAAATATTTATTACAAACTCTGCTCTTGTCCCAATTATGTTTAAATTTTAAAATTTGATATGTAATTCTATGTGCATCTAGAATTAGTGGATAAGTTTTCTGAGCAAATGACATGATGAAAAATTATGTAGATCCAAATTGCATATAAAGACATAAGAATGAAGAGATGTCACGATTGACACATCAGGAGACATCTTATCTTAGTCATCTAAAAAATATTCAATGGGCCTAATTTGTTGCATTTGACTGTAAGTGTCATTTTTCATGTGCTCTGCACCGATGCAGATTCATATACTGAGGGAGGGGTATATTACTTGTGTTTGCACTGATGCAACCATTTTTCATAAGTTATTCACTGATCAATATCCAGTGAATTAATCTCACTGAGAAAATTTGATTAATAAAACTGGGGAGGGTATATTTGTTTGCATTTTTTTTTGTGACTCGAGTCGGGTTGAGTGAGTTAGATTAGAGAGTTTTATTTTTAAAAATTATGTCATTTAACAATAAGTTGGGCTTTCTATTAAAGGAAGGGTACATGTAAAAAGTTTCTTAACAACGAGAGTAATTTTGACCCCTAAGTATGACGTCGAGGTTAAATTTAGCCTTAAAATATGACAAATGGTCTATTTGGCCAATTTTCAAAGTAGATGGATATATTTGACTCTAAAGTATGAAAATAAGGATAAATTTGATCTTAAAATATGATAAAGAATATATTTAGCCATTTTTTCGAAATAGAGAGATAAATTTAACCCCCTTTTCTAAAAAGAAGTACTAGTAAATATTCACAGAGGTGTTTATTGATGCATACATTTTCCTGAAAGTTAGTGCCATTTTGGATGTGTAGTTTTTCTGAAGTTTATTTAAATTAACAAAAACGAACAATATAACTGAAGTTATATGATCATGAGAAAAAAGAGAAATATATATATAGGTAGGTAGGTAGGTAGACGCTAGTGTGGAGAAAAGTACTTGAGTTATAATTCAAGAAAGTGGAGATATGTGTAGGTAGGTGGAAGCTAGTGTGGAGAAAAGTACTTGAGTTATAATCCAAGAAAGTGGAGATATGTTGGCGATGTTCGGATAACTGATAATTTTTGGGAGAAGGTAGACATCCGTAGGGACAAGGGAATAAATAAGGCGATTACTGGGCCTTTCAGTGTTCAATTGGAAAGTTATATAAATCTTTGAGTTCTCAGCTACAATGGAGGATGTGCTATTGACCAGCTCAAGATTCCCTTGGTTTGGTACAACCTCCGATGGGGTTTGTCCTCCCAGATAATACCTCTTCATGGTTGAAGAACCATCATCACTTACCCATCCAACGGTTGCACTTGAACCCACTATTTTGTCCTCTCATAAAAATTTCATTCCTATGAATGAATTTGAATTTGGCGTTGATAGAAGGAAACTTTATTTTTTTTTGTATTCGACTGCATATACTGAACAACACAATTTCGTTTTATTATTTACTAATAATCTAGCACAAAAAAATTATGTCATTCATAAAAATATTTTACTTACTCTGAGAATATAGTCTTGTGCATCCCATACTGAAACACAATGAAAAGAAGAAGAATCAAAGAGAGGTTTGTTTTTAGCTTAAGATTGGAGGTACATGAATATGTGCCTTGACTATTTACTTAGTGAAGAAGTATCAACCACAACCCAAAAAGCTTCCAACATGTCTTCATCCTTTTTCTTCTCTCTCCCTCACCCCTGGTTCTTTTCTATATGAAAATAGTAATGATTAAATTTTGAACATCAAGTACAAATTTTTATTAAATAAAATATTCTTTCCACCAACATATTTGCAAGTTGAATAACATTATATTATAATCGTATTATTAGTTATAAGTAATTGATAAAGTAGTTGGTTACTGCTAGAGATTAAACTAATAAATTGCTCCTTCAAAATGACTAACAAACATAAAACGCATTCATCACTTGTTGTGGGTCCCACTCTTAGTAGTGGACTTTTTGTATTTGCACACACTAACTAACCAACTGCCGAAATGATCCGATATTTCACCACAAAAGTAAAACTCCTCTCTTCGTCTATTTTTATTTGTGCATATATTAAACATACATAACTAACAACACTTTTCAATTTGAAAAATATACTATTTACTGTCCCATATACTTTATGAAACATAAAATTTACTATACTTAAAGGTTACTTATATAATACTTCTTCCGTTCATCTTTACTTATCGGTTCTATTTTAAGATATTTAATAATATTTGTTCAGTTTATAAAACTAACAGATAATTTATCTATTCTACTCATTTTACCCTTAGAGTTAAATATGATTCATTATCTAATGCATTTTTATATGCATTAATTTTATTATCTTCAAAAGATAATATGATAAAATTATCCCTATCATTTACTTCTTCAAAATCTCTTTGTCAATAGAAAAGTAGACAAGTAAAAATAGATGGAGAAAGTAAAATTATTCATACTAATTATTATGTTTTAAGATGGGTAGGGGATAGTAAAAATAAATGTGACAGTATATCATATAAAATACTTCCATAATTTCAAATTCTTTTAGGAAATATTTTTTCTCTTTTCTCATGTTTGTTTGGATAGAATATTTTTTTTTTAAAAAAATATTCTTGAAAATAAGACTAATGAATTCTCGAATAAAAGTAGAGAAAACAAGTGGTGTGGTTCCTCTCACTCTCATAGCTAACCATGCCCAATCCCCCTCCCCCTTCCACCCCTTCACTGCCCCCACACCCATACCTATCACACTCTGCACCCATCAACCCACCCCTACATAACCCCCACCATCCCTCTCCCTCCTCACAACAACATTAATCACCCTATCTTTATTTATTCTCATTATTTTTTACTATATACATATAATTTTAGAATAAGATTTATTAATTACGTGTCAAAAAAATTAAGAAAAAAAATTATTTATTTTTAAAAATTTTTTCTTAAAAAATATTCATGAAAAAACATTTCTCTCCATATCAAACACACCCTAAGAAACAAAGAAGGGAAAGATCTTCTAGAAAAGAATTTATTTACCTCTTCCGTCTTAATTTATTTAGGACTATTTTCTTACAAATGTTCAACTTTCAATGAAATAAAAAAAATTAGTTCATTTTCAAAATTAAATGTGAAGATTCTAGGAAGTAAATGAGAATTACTATTAAAGAAAAGCTACTATGATTTGGTTTTCTCAAATGAAAACAACAGAAGAATAGTTAGTGAAGTTAAAAAGAATCGAAAAGAGTCAAATTTATTCTATTACTTTGAAAAATTAGTTAAATAATATACTTTTATCATATTTTGAGTTAAATTTATCCTCGCAATTATATTTTAAAGTTAAATTTATCTCTCTACTTTAAAAAAATTGGCTAAATATACCCTTTTATCATATTTTAGGATCAAAATTAATCTTGTTGTTAAGAATCCTTTCACATTTACCCTTCTTTTTAATAGAAAAAACTCAAATCAACGTTAAATGACTCATTTTTTCAAAAATAAACACACCCTAATCTAATTCGCTTGATCTGACCCACAAAAAATACACAACTAAATATAACTCTCCCTCAGTTGTATTGGTCAAATTTTTTCAATGAACAAATACAGTTCTCTTTTAATGTACAGTACTGGTTGGTTATTTAAAAATGAACAAAACGTAAACTGAAATGGAATAATGCAGAAGTATTGAACTAGATAAAATATCTATACAAACTCTGGTCTTGTTCCAATTATGTTCGAATTTCAAAATTTGGTATGTAATTTTATGTACATCTAGAATTAGTGGATAAGTTTTCTGATCAAATGACATGATGAAAAATTTGTATAGATCCAAATTGTATATACATACATAAGAATGAAGAGATATCATGATTGACACATCAGGAGACATCTTAACTCAATCATCCAGAAAATATTCAATGGGCCTAATTTGTTACATTTGATTGTAAGTGTCATTTTTTATGTGCTCTACACTGATGTAGATCTATGAACTGAGGAAGGGTATATTGTTCGTGTTTGCATTTATTCAAAATTATTTTTCATGAGTTATGCACTGATCAATATCCAGTGGCTTAATCTCATTGACAAAAATTAATTAATAGAATTGAGGAGGGTATATTTGTTTGTATTTTTTTGTGACTCGAGTCGAGTTGAGTGAGTTAGATTAGAGTATGTTTCATTTTTAAAAAATATTTCATTAATGTTTGTTGGGACTTTATTAACGAAAGGCTACATGTGAAAAATTTCTTAATGACGAGGGTAAATGTGACCCTAAAGTATGACGTCGAGGTTAAATTTAATCCTAAAATATGACAAATGATCTATTTAGCCAATTTTTCAAAGTAGAGGGATAAATTTGAGTCCAAAGTATAAAAAAAAGATAAATTTAACCTTAAAATATGATGAAGGATATATTTAGTCAAATTTTTAAAATAGAGGGATAAATTTAACCCCTTTTTCCTTCGATTTGTAGAAGACAAATTTTCATGAAAATATCCATGGAATATGGAACTTATGAGAAAATTGTAAAAGTAGAAGTATCTGGTGATCATCATGAAATCTTTGTGTAAAATATTTATATCCTTGTCGGATTGGGGGAGGAAGGATCTCAAATTTGTGACCATAAATCGGCCACCACTGGTGCAGGAACCAAGGGGAACTTTCGAAGCATTTGTTTTCCCAGAGTAAAAACCAAGAATGTTTTTAGTTTTATTTTGGAAGGTGAATACATTTATCCACGCTCTTTGATAATCAAATT
Organism: Capsicum annuum; assembly: GCF_002878395.1. Taxonomy (NCBI): domain Eukaryota; kingdom Viridiplantae; phylum Streptophyta; class Magnoliopsida; order Solanales; family Solanaceae; genus Capsicum; species Capsicum annuum. The sequence continues at coordinate 112,259,013 of NC_061119.1, forward strand.
AGTTATAATATTGGGTGTCAAAAGCTTTAGTAAGCTTTTGATATTTTACCAGATGCATGCCATATTCCTTGGGTTCTATAATTTTGTTAATCCAAATCGTGGTATGGGTAACATAAGATTGGGTTTGTTTGTCTTTGTGGAGTTTAAACAAACAGGACTTGGTATTTGTTAGGATTATTTTATAAATCTTTTGGGTATAGGCAAGAGTCTTTTGGATGAAATTTGTTGCTGAGCAAAGATTTTCTTAGCTACCTCCTAGGGGTTGGAGTGTCAATACTCAAGTTCAATTTGGATTATCGATAAAACACTATCATTTTTGAAATATGTTGGATCATCTGAAGAGGGTCCTTTACTGAAGAAAATTTGCTGTGGAGTAGGTGAGGAAATTGTTTTAGTTTGTATAGGACAAATATTTGAATTATTTTGTGAAAAATTAAAAAAAAAATTAATAGGGTTTTCTACCTCCATTGAATTTTTCATGGTGCCTTTAGCAACCATAGAATGAGAAGATGATGCATGGCTTGAGGCCCCGCTTGTGAAAACATATTTTGAAAGATCTGAAAATCTCTCAAATAATCCCTACTGTTGGCACCTGTCATACCTCAAAATCTCTCAATTAAGCACCATTGTTTAAAATTATCTTTTGTCCAGGGGACAAATACTTTTTGAGCTAATTGAGTCTCTTCTTCGTCGTCGTCGACTAATTCAACCCATTTTTGGGGTTAGAAATTGAGATTGGATTTGTAATTATTTGCATCATAAAATATTGAGGTAATTCCTATATGGCATAGTCAGCTGTGGTTTGATATCTTGGCTAATTTGCTTCATCCACTACATTTGAAAGTTTCTTTGATGCAATTGAAGTTTTTGCTGCGGGGGTAATAACTTTTTTGGTGGTCTCTTCTGGAGGTAGAAGAGCTGGAATTATTTTTTCTTCTTTTTTTATTGGAATTTTATCTTTCCTACGAGAATTTCCTTGTAATACCCCGAGAAATTTTTTGTTGAAATTTTGTGCGTAAACGTGTTAGGTTCTATCTTCTAGAATGAATTATAAATTTTTCGTGTAGAATGTCTTAGATTATGACCCACCATTGCTTAGAGTATCAAATAAGCTTTCCAACGATATGTGGATCATCCAAAACGGACACCCGAGCGACGAGTTATGAACATTCCGATCGAACCGTGAATAGTAGTAAACAGTAAAACGTGCAGGAAAAAAGTACTGAGGCCTAACGTATTTTTTATCCAACTTTAAACAATCATAACTCCTTGTACATAATGATCTAGGTGATCTACTATATATCAACAGAAAGCTCTATAAGTCCTCTTTCCAATGAAATTAGTTTTATCCAATTTTTCTATCAGAGCAAAAAGTTATAGTCGATCTACTTCTTCCTACCAAAAGCAAATTTTTGGGTTAACTTCAAATGATCATAACTCCTCGTACACAATGATCTGGGTGAGATACTATATATCAATGGAAAAATATGAGAGTCTTCTTTCTAATAAAATTGGTTTCATCTAATTTGGATATCGGAGTAAAACGTTATGGTTGATCTACTTCAGACTATCAAAACAGTCCACCAAAGGACAGATTTGAGAATTTTTTTGATTTCTAGGGGCGTTTTGGTCATTTCTCCTCACCCAAAATCCGTCCAAACCCTATATTAAAGCCTATTAGAAGCATTATATGTTATATTTCATCAAATTCCCTCAAAAATAAAATCCTAAGCTCCTACATCCAACTTCAAGAACCTCCAAAGTTCACCATTAATTCTGCAAATTTATTCAAGATTCCAAGTTTTTAGTTCAAGAACTTCAATAACCTCCAATGTTCACCACTAATTCTACAAATTTATTCAAGATTCTAAGTTCCTAGTTCAAGAACTCCAAGAACCATCATTAAAAGGCATGATCCACATCTCAAAAATGAGTATCGATCTAAAGTTTATCATTCAAGGTATGTGGGGTTTTTAAATAAGAACTCTCTTTCATTCTTGTGTCCATTAGTAATTTTCTTTACAAAGGCATGATTTTTATTTGATTTTTATGAATTTGAAGCATGAACCCATATCCTATGATGATGATTATGAAATCTTGATGTTTATGATTTTGAAAAATGAATTTACATGTGTGGAGATATAAAGCATGAATCTTGAATAATATTTATCATAATTTTGATATTTGGGTCGTGAATCCCCATTGGAAATTGTGTTTTTTTGAGAAAGTGTGTGTTATAAGCACGTTGATGTTGAATATTTGAGATATTTTGAATGATTTGACCTTTTAGTCTTAATGGAGTTGTTTTGAACTCAAGTGTGAAAGAAATCCATAACGTGGTTGATTTTGATAGATGGGAAGCATGATGGCTCATGATGTATATTTATATATTACTAAAATTATTTTGTTGTGGATTTTCTTTAAAATAATCTGAGCAAAAATTAGGAGAAATCTTTAGCACTGAGTGGGAGGTATAAAGCGACCTTACTTCCCTAGAACTACGTGCCCCTGTAGGAGTGAGCCTGAGGCTGATTTATATAGTGATCACTAGTTTGTATGGATTTGATATCGATAGTCCTACTCTGATGGCAAGGATAGGACGGCTCTCCCCAACGTGGGTTGTATGTTGGAATCCATGTAGCTCACATGGTTTATGTCGGTCATAGGATCTCCCAGTGTGTGTGTTTCCTTGTGTCTATGGTGAATGGTGAAGTGATTTGAAAGTGGAATTGTGAAAGTTATTCTTTCGAAAGATTTAAATGATATTTACATTATGAGAATTGATATTCTTGATGAACTGAAAGTGATTGAAAAATTATATGATGACTCACATGTGTTATTGTACTTATTTCATCCTCTCATGATTATGATGATTTTCTTCGGGCTATGTGAGTCTTTCATACATCCTGCATATTTCTTATAAATATTTATGATGATAATGTTTATACAACTGTATACACCCCCATATAATCGGTTCCTTTCCATGGTACTGACCCACATCTTCGGATGTGGGCTGCATTTCCTCAGAATGTAGGTTCAGGTGCTCAGTTCTAGGTTTGACAGTGATTTTTTGGTCACACTGTTCTACATCCTCTATTGTGGTGAGTTCTCATGTTTCGAGGACGTGATGTCTGATGTTGGTTTCATGGAATTGTTTACATTTGATAACTGAGTATGAGTCAGTTGGGGCATGTCTCAATGGCTCGCTGGTTTTGTTGATTTTCTTAGAGGCTTGTCAGACTAGTATAGATGTTGGGAGTTAACTAATAAGTCGTATTTTGTTATCTTTCTAAAATTCTTTTATTCTTGGATGATGATTACTTTGTTGATATTTGAGGGTTATTTATGGAAACCCCATTGATTTGTATTGAACTGAATAAAAATAGCTCAAAGGGTTAGCTTGGGGCTACTCGTAGCCTCAAGCATGTGTGACACTCCGGGACCCATTTTCTGGGGCGTTACATCCCTGGTAAGAAAATCTAGTATAAAGTTGGAGCTCCCTTTGATATATTGAACATCAAAATAAGAAATAGACAAAATTGCTTGCCACCTAGAAAAAATATGCTTAGAGGCTAGGTTTTGCACATCTTTTTGTAAATAGATTTCGCAGCTTTTCAATCAATCCTTAGTAAAAAAATTTAGTTTAACAAATCAACTTGAAATTTTGAAATACATAACACAGTATTTAGAATTTCTTTTTTGATAGTTGGATAATTTTGTTGAGCTTTATTCCAATGCTTAGATGCAAATGCAATTATATGCTCTTTATCATTTTTCTTTTATTTTAGAATTCCACCATAGACTATGTCTGATGCATCTGTTTTGACTATTTTAAATGCAAAGGGATCGAGGAGGGATAGGAAAGGGAGGTCTTTTGCCTTCAATTTGATTTTCTTGACTATATTGGTATGGATTTTGGTCCATGGAGCAGAGACTTTTTGACCGGTCATGGAGTGGTTTTAACAAATTGTTAAGATTGGGAATAAAATTTGCTATATAATTAACACTTCCTAAAAATCATTGGAGTTGAATTTTATCAAGGATTTGATCAGAAAATTTGTCGGCAAATTGGATGGACCATTGAATTGAGGTAATAGTACCATGATAGATTTTTTGGCCGAGAAATATGACATTGACCTGGAAAAAACTGTACTTAGTTTTGGACAAAACTAAGCCATTTTCTCTGATGATATTAAAGAAAACTCTTAAATGTTTAAAATGCTGGTCAATACTAGTGGAAACACTAGGACATCCTCAATATAGACTACAATGAATTTTGCAAAAGGATTAAAAATATCATTCATTATTTTTTGAAATTCTGAAGGGACATTCTTCAGGCCAAAGGGCATTAAGTTCCATTCATATTGCCCAAATAGTACTGTAAAGGCGGTTTTGTAGCAATTTTTTTGGATCAATCTGGATTTGCCAAGATACTAACTTTAGAGTAAATGTTTATAAAATTATTGCAGCATAGAGCCGCTGGAGCAGATCTTTCTTATTTGGAATAGGATACCTAATCTATTAAAGAGCGGAATTGAGAGGTTTGTAGTTGATAACCAAACGAGGGGCTCCTCACTCGATTTCAAAAATTTTATTTACATAAAAGAAAGCACAACTCCAATGAGATTTACTTGGCGAGATGATATATTTTTGAAGAAGATTATTAATTTTCGTTTGACAGTGGACTGTCTGTTAATGATTCATCTGCATTGGTCGGGCTTTGGTGGGAATGGTTTTTCATCAAAGTCAGGTTCATAAGGAAGCCTGACCATAAGTTTTTTGCGATTCCAAAATGCTGTGGAAAAATCAACACAAAGTTTTTTTTCAATCTTTGTTTCTAAGGTCTTGACATTAGATTGAAAAAAGGCTCGTAAAGCTATTGTTCCAGCCTTTAGAATGTAATTTCTTCCTTAAAGAAGTTGATTTGAGCCTCTTTGTTATCCAAGAAGGATAAGATTTTGCGAATGTGAGGCTTATCAAAGGGGAGAAATATATTGTTAGCTTTAATAGTTATTCCCATATAAGTAACCCTAAAAGGGATTAAAGTTTCAATAAAAAGAGTGCCTAGTATAACAGGACTGGTTATATCCTTTACTAGGACAAAGAAAGTAGATAATGACAAAAGCAAATTTCCTAAGGAATTTTGTATTTTGGTATCAGAAAATTTGTAACTGATTCTTAGTTTACTGCTATTTATAGCTCTAATGGCTTCTGTAGTTTTCTCAAAGAATTTGGTAGGGATAAGTCCCTCTTTGTTGTAATTGAGGTCGGCACTAGTGTCAAACATGGCAATGATATCTAGGACAAATATCTTGGTTATGATCAAGGTTATCCGAGTGTGCCATCTCCTGATGGTAATTTTTGTAATGTATTGAACAAGGAAATCAACTTCTTTAATTTCTTGATCCACTAGATTAGTGATGTCTATCTGCTGAAACTGTTCAGCCTTCATAGAGAATTATTGGAAGACAAAACGATCTAAGTCTTGTCTTTCTTTGATTTACCTATCTTCCTTTTTAAAAAGTACTATCTCAGATTGGAGATCATGTATAGTTACCGCCTTAGGTTTATAGAAGGGAACCGATTCAAAATGTCAGTGATGTTATAAGTATTTGTGACCTGGGGATAAAAAAATACACCAGACGAAGATGTAGAAGGTTTGTCTAGAGTCTTTTTGAATTGGTCTAGATAATACTTCTTCTGATAGAAATCCTGTATATTGCTAACCAATTCTCTTATTCTTTTCTTAGAACATTGATCTTGGTTGGTCTTCTTGGTTGGACTAGGAAGATTCCAAGTCATCATTCTGGATTTCGTTAAATTCGTCATTAGCACTATATAAACTCCACTTTCTTCTAATAAGAGGTGTTTGATTTGGCTAAGAACAGAATAATAAAGGTTAAGATTCCTAAACTTATTAGATAATTTACAATATTCGGCAATATGACCAGGATGCCCACACCTATATGAAGCATCCCAGGTTTGGACCATTTTTCAAACCTAATACGACTCACAGTACGAGTCGTATGCTGGGGTACGAGAGGTGAAGTCCTATCGTAAGATGACCAGTGTTAGTTGGTGGGATTTGGTCACTGGAATGGATACGGCTTAGGAATGAGTGTCGTATGGTTGGATACGAGTTGTATAGATAACTCGTAAGGTGGATATTGTTTGATCCTCCTGGTGTTACATTCTTCTAGGGATACGAATTATGGGTATAGATCGTATGCTGAGGTTACGACTTGGATGGATAAGTTATATATTAGATAGCATCCGATCCATCATTGAGGCATGGTTACGATCGGGTGAGTATCAACTGTAAGAGAGGTTATAACTCGAAAGGTGGTCAGTCGTGACTGTGTTGAGTTTTTATGGGATTTAAGTAGGGGTATTATGGATATTTCCTTACTTACCCTAAAAAGAACCCACAACTTCTAATACATATAGAAGGTTATTTACCCAATAATTTTATTCTAAAACACTTTGAAACTCTCCTTAAACATATCACAATTCTCTCAAGAGCTTTTAGGACAAGGAGCTAGGGTTTCAACTTAGGGATTACTTTGGGGCTTGTCTTAGTGAATTATTTCCATCAATCTTCTTGGTTTAAGGCATGATTCTCTTCCCTAATTTTAATTTCAATTAAAGGCATGGTTACATGGTTGATTTCATGGTTTTTCTCTTGCATAATTATGTTTTTTAACTATTAATTTGAGGGTTTTGATGTTAAATGCTTGGTTATGATTTTCTATAGTTTTAATTATATTTTTTATGCATTAACGGTGGTTTTGGACAATTGAATTGCATCTCAATGGTTTAAGGGTAATGGAATTTGGTTTTGATTAGATTATGCCCCCAAGGTATTTGACAAAATGCTTATAAAGGTATGTTTATTGCATTGGCTTATTTTAACGAAACTCTTGCTTTTTTCTGTTTATATATGAAACCTTAAATGTTTTTCAATGGTTTACAAAGGTTAACGTATAATTGGTTATGCTTTTAGAGAACATGGTAGTCTCCCAGGAGGTTTAATATGGTTAATGATAGGGCACTTGAATGTCCCCTTAATCTATATGGTTTGGCTATAGATAATGCTTGCAAGTATGGTGGTATGATGATACCACTGGTTTATTGAATAGCTTGGTTAATAAATGGATAATTGGATTATTTGGAGTTGGTTTTTAGTTGGGCACTAATGGCGAAAAGTGTAAGCTAAGTCATGGAAGGTGGCGGTCCTAGGGGGATCAAAATAAAAAACTTATATTTATCGATATGAAGGGTCTTTGATAGCCACATGTGAATGTCATGTTTATATTAGAGGGATGTACTAGTCATCCCAGGGATATTTCCTAGTCATGCGGCTACACACACTGGGACTTTTCAGTAGGGAGAGCTGAACCCATATGGCCTATGGGTGGTAGGACGGCTAAACTACACAACCCACGTAAAGGTTTTAAATGGCATGTTTAGCCCGTCCCTTTTCCCAGCACTTATATATATACATGTATGGTTGTTTGCATTGGATGGTTTTCACCTGGTTTTGATAAATGGCATTACTTTATCCTTATCCCGAGTTTTATGCTAATGTTCACCCACTAACCCATCTACTGGTGACTGTATACCCACGCTATGCAGGAACTGGCCGTTTGACTCCTCCTTCATTATACTTGATTCAAGGTTAGCTTATTGGACTGAAGTGGTGATTTTCCATTCTTTCAAAAGGCATCATTTTATGTTGGATATTCTTAGATATTTTACTTTTTTTTGGATATTGGTTTTGTCCATGGTTGGGGGCATGTTCCAACTGGATATTTGTATTCTTTTGGATAGAGGATTTTTGGTACTTCTTAGGGTTGGTATAGGCGAGATCGTTATCGATGTTGGCCTTATCATTGGCATTGGTGTTGGGGTTGACATCATTGGACGATATTGTTGTTTGTTCTATTGTATTATATTTTGAGTTTGATTATCATATTATGTTTGATATTTTCTAAATGGTTCGGTATAAATGGATGGTTAGTTTGGTATGGTTAGACTTAGTTAGGTCGGTCATAGTAGTAACCCTATCCCAGAGTCTTCATGAGAGCATTATGTAATCTTGTTATATGCTTGAAATTCAGCTCATCCAAGGTTGTATAAGGTGGTTGGGTTGGGTTAAGAGGGCGGTCCCCGGTCCTAGTTGGACTTGGGAGGCTCATTATGACAAGGCCCTATTTCAGGCAACATCAACTTGGTATCAGAGCCTAGGTTTATGGTCAATTATGAGTCTACAAAGCCGTGTTGAGTAGAGTCTCTTTTAAGGGTATGTAGCATGCCACGCTCATAAGGGAGAGGCTACAAGACATTTAGGAATATTTCACTTTCTTGGTATTATTTCTTCAAGCTTGACTTCTTAGTCCTAGCATCTCCTCTAATCTTTGTTTGTTCATCTTTCAGATCATGCCTCCTAGATCTGGAACACAAGTAAATTCTTTTACCCCATCTGAAAGTGATGCTCAAGGAGCACGTTCAAATCCCGGGGTTCATCTTTGATCTTATAGTCTTATTCCTGATTGTACTGGAGTTCCTCCTATTCCTCCTACTACTCCTCGGGTCCCTTAGGGCAACGTAACAAATGCGGAGTTTTGTCAGTCTATATATGCTATTGCCTAACTGGTTGCTGCTCAGGCTGAGTGGGGTACGACCACTGTTGTGTCTTTTGAGGTTGCTAGGATTAGACAGTTTTTGAAGATGGGTCTTCTAACTTTTATGGGAGTAAAGATGGAGGAATACCCATAGGGCTTTTTTGATGAGATGAAGAATATCTTTTTTTTTAGGTAATGACGACTATTAGTGTTGAAGGAGTAAACTTTGTAGCTTATCAGCTCAAAGAGGTTGCTTATCTGTGGTATGAGGAGTGGGATAGAGATAAGGGTGATGTAGAAGAGGATGGTTTGTAGGAGGCCTTTTCTAATGCCTTCATGGATCAGTTCTTTCCTCAAGAGTTGAGAAAAGCTAAGATGGAGGAGTTTATGAACCTTAGTCAAGGGAGTATGCTTTGAATTTACATCATTTGTCGAGGTATGCTCCTTATTTGGTTGCTCATATGAGGTCAAGAATGAGGAACTTTTCTTCTGGGCTGAATAGAGATCTGATTCTGGAGAGCAAGACTATTTTTCTCATGAAGGATATAGACATATCGAGGCTGACTATTCATATACATTAGGTTGGGGATGAGATGAGAAGGAAGGCAGAATATAGAGATAAACAGGGTAAATGGGTTAGGTTTTTTTATCAGGAAGGTTCCCAGTCTTAGGCTGGTCGAGATGGTGGGAAATGGAAGAAAAAAAAGTGGGGGAGTTCTGGTTTCTTCTCTACTACCAGTGCTCCTTACCCCCAGCAGTCGGGCGACAAATGTCATCATAGTAGTGATAATTCTCGGGCGCAAGGAGCCCAGTCTCAAGCAAGTAGAGGTAGTCTGTTTCTATGTGTCGTCTTTATCGATTTTGCGATCTTTCTCATTAGGGATTCTATGAGGAGGGAAGGGATAAGTGCTTAAAGTGTGGCCAAGTAGGCCATCGGCTCAGGGATTATCCATCTAACAAGGTTGCTACAGGAGTGAATAAGATTTTTGGTGACTTCATCTTTTGTTCCTACACCTGGTGGTGTGGCATCTGCTTCTATTACTGCTCCTGGTTCTAGTGCTAGTCGGAACAGGTTGTATACTTTGGCGTCCTATCAGAAATGCGAGGCATCGCCTGATGTTGTTACTGGTATGTTACAGCTTTTCTTTTGTGACGTATGTTGTTTAGTTGATTTGGGTTCTACCCTTTTCTATGTGACTCCTTATATAGCTGTTCTTTTTTTGTTTTGATTCGGAGATTATTTCGGATCCATTTTTTGTTTCTACCCTGATAAGAGATTCTATTATTGTTGAAGGGTCTATAGGGGGTGTGTGGTATATGTGAATGGTAGGCAGACTTTGGCAGATCTATTTGAGTTAGGTATGGTAGATTTTGATGTAATCTTGGGCATTGATTAGTTGTATTCTTGTTGTGCAAATTTGGATTGTGGAACCCGTATGGTCATCTTTAGGTTCCCTAGTGAGCCAAAAATAGAATGGGAAGGTTGTTCCTTAGCGCCAAGGGGGAAGTTTGTTTCTTATCTTAGGGCTCGGAGGTTAATTTCTAATGGTTGTCTTTATCACTTAGTTTGGGTTAAAGTTTCTAATTTGGATGGGCCTTCTTTGTCTTCGGTCCCTGTGGTTAATGAGTTTCCAGTGGTCTTTCTGGATGATCTTCCAGGTGTTCCTCCGGATAAGGAAATAAAATTTGGTATTGATTTGCTTCTGGACACTCATCCAATTTCTATTTCTCCATACATAATGGCTCTGGTTGAGCTAAAGGAACTCAAGGAGCGAATTAAGGATCTTCTAGACAAAGGAGTTATTCATCTTAGTGTTTATCCATGGGGTGCACCGGTGTTGTTCATGTGCAAGAAGGATGGTTTTTTCATATGTGCATCAACTATAGGTAGTTGAATAAGGTAACGTTCAAGAACAAATATCCTTTTTATCAGATAGATGATCTATTTGATTAGTTTCAAGGTGCCAAGTTCTTTTCCAAGATAGATCTTCGGTCTGAGTACCATCAGTTGAAGATTACGAAGACGGATATCCTTAAAATGGATTTTCGCACTCGATATGGGCATTATGAGTTTTTGGTGATGTCGTTTGGATTGACAAATGCCCTGACAATGTTTATAGATTTGATGAACAGAGTGTTTCGGTAGTATTTAGACCTCTTCATCATTGTGTTTATTGATGGCATTTTAGTGAATTCAAAAAGTAAGGTGGATCATGCTAATCACCTTTATGTGGTGTTGCAAACCTTAAAGGAGCAATGATTATATGCCAAGTTCTCTAAGTGCGACTTTTGGTTGAATGTTTTGACTTTCTTGGGTCATATAATTTCTAGTGAAGGGATCATGGTGGATCCGCAGAAGGTGGTTGTGGTGAGAAGTGTCCTAGACGTACGACTCTATCAGATATTCGGAGCTTTTTGCGCTTAGAAGGGTATTATAGGTGGTTTGTGGAGTGTTTTTCGTAGATAGCTTCTCCTTTGACTAAGTTAACTCAGAAGAAGGTTAAGTTTTCTTAGTCGGATACGTGTGAGGGGAGTTTTGAGAAGTTGAAGGATAAGTTGACTTTGGCTTCAGTTCTAACCTTGGCGGAAGGCAATGATGTGTTCGTGGTTTATTGTGATGCATCTCGGGTTGGTCTTGGTTGTGTATTGATGCAACATGGGAAGGTGATAGTCTATGCCTCCAGGTAGTTGAAGGTGCATGGGAGGAACTATCCTACTCATTATTTGGAGCTGTTGGCCCTTGTTGTTGCTTTAAAAATCTAGCGGCATTATTTGTATGGTGTTCACGTGGATATCTTTTTTGATCATAAGAGTTTACAGTATGTGTTCACGTAGAAAGAGCTTAATCTCAGGCAGAGGAGATGTCTTGAGCTTCTCAAGGACTATGATAAGACTCTTCACTACAACCTAGGTAAAGCTAATGTGGTTGCTGATACTCTTAGCAGGTTGTCCATGGGTATTTTGGCTCATGTGGAAGAAGGGAAATGAGAATTTGTGAAGGATATTCACTATTTGGCAAATCTTGGGGTTCGTCTCTTGGACTCCAAGGATGGTAGTGTGATGGTGCAAGAAGTGGTTAGATAGTCTCTTTGTTCAGAGATTAAGGAGAAACATGTGTTGGATTCTTCCTTGATAAAAATCAAGGGTAGCATTGGTGGGAAAAAAGTGGAGGATTTTGAGATTAGCAGCGATGGTACTTTTTTTACAGTACCAAGGGAGATTGTGTGTTCCTGATATAGACGGTTTGCGACAAAGGATCTTTGCTGAGGTGCACGAGTCATGCTATGTAGTTCATCCTGGTTCTACTAAGATATACCATGATCTCAAGGAAATCTATTGGTGGAGTTTCCTGAAGCAGGACGTGGTTGATTTTATGTCCAAATACATGGTGTGTCAACAAATTAAGGTTGAGCACATGAGGCCTGGTGGGTTGTAACAAGAAATCGAGTTGCATGAATGGAAGTGGGAGGAGATAAATATGGATTTTGTTATCGATATTCCTCAATCTCAAAACCAATTTGATTCGATTTGGGTCATCGTCGATAGGATGACAAATTCTGTGCATTTCTTTCCTGTGCGAACTAACTTTCTAGCAGAGGATTATGCGAAGCTTTATCTTCAAGAGATTGTGAAACTGCATAGGGTGCTTGTTTTGATTATTTTCGATCACAGTACGCAGTTTACGTCCCACTTCTTGTAGTTTTTCCACAAAAGGTTGGGGACGAAGGTGAGTCTGAGTATTTCTTTCTATCTGCAGTCAGATCGGCAGGTGGAGAGATTTATTCATACATTGAAAGATATGCTTCGAGCCTGTGTGATTAATTATGGTGGCAGTTGGGTGGAGCATCTACCTTTGATAGAGTTTGATTACAACAATAGCTATCATAAGAGTATTGGTATGGCTTGTTTTAGGGCATTGTTTGGTAGGAGGTGTAGATCTCCTATTGGTTCATTTGAGCTCGGCGAGTGATACCATAAAAGTGAGGAAATACACGAAACATACACCAAAATCAGTCCACAAGTTCAAGAACTGAGGACTCTCTTGGTGACCACTCTCGGATTCAACAAATACACCAAGAAACAAGATAACAAAGGTGTGTTTTCACACCAAACCAGCTAACAAACCAAACTAAGTTAACAATGCAAGATGATAAGCAAGATAACAACAACAATGTGAAACAACAACAACCAAACATCTTAGGATTACAAGACACAAACGGTTACAAGATTACAATAAACAAAAGGATAGATAGTTAGACAAGTGATGGTTTAATCTTAAGAACCCAAGAACATGATATACTCTTGGACCCTTAACACTGCACACAACAAACACCTAACTCCTACATTGACACAAGAGGGACTTTACCTCCTCTAAACACCAACGTTTCCAAGCTTGAATGCAACACAAGTGAAATCCACACTTGTGAAGGCCCTAGTTACAAGATTCGACCATAGGGGCCTTTCTCATATGAGAGAAATGTTCAAAGTGTTTAAAACTTTCAATATTCAACCAAAAAATAACTACTAAAAACCCTAAAAGGTTCTATTTATAGCATATTACAAAATTAAGGTGAAATAACCAAAAAATTCCTTTAATGAATGGCTTCAAGTAGGCGCCCTTGGAGTGCTATGTATGGAAAATTTTGGTGTCCATTTTGGTTCTCCTTTGCACTTTATTTTCACACACCAATTCTAGGGTCTAACATATGCCCTCATAATTCCATCTACATGATCGTACTTGTATCATCCTCCCCTTCTTGAAAAGGATTCGACCTCGAATCCATACTTTGAAAAATCAAGAAAAGATAAACAAGCATACATCCTCATGACATGAGGGTTAGGATTAGTAAAATAAACACATCAACATATCATGCTGAGCGGGAACATATTTGAAGTATATCCATGGGTCCTTTGTATTAAACATGAAAGACTAGTACAAATGTTACAAAGGAAGTGGCTCGGATAAACATCAAAACAAAATGAGCCTAAGCCGAGAATAATCCTTTCCCATCCTAAGTTGGCACCGGGATCAAATAGTAGTCGTAACCAAGGGCTTAGATCTCGGCCACTCCTACTTTCCCCTAGGAGCCATCCTCAAAATTAGGCTTACCCTCTATATCACTATGGAAAATATCATGAGCACAAAAAGGGTAGATAAAGGTGTCAAACAAGTCAACTCCAACTAGGGTGTCCTCACGTAAGTACTTACTAATTTCAAGTTCATCGTCATTAGCATGCTCAACATAGAAAACACACGAAAAAGGAGTAGATAGCATTTCTAGGCATGCAATGCTTTCTCTTTCAAGACAGTAGTCCCTACATTGACATAAACTATCATGGGCAGCAAAGGGATCACACTCAATAAAAAAAGAACAAAGGACGAGACTACTCCTACCATACTTTAAGATGGCACCGGGGTCAAATGGGAGAAGTAGCCATGGGCATGAGTTTTGGTCATACTCCATTTCAAAAGGGTAACCAGCGCTTAGCTTCACACTATCACAGTCAGCCAAGGGGTTACGACCAAAACCATTTTCATAAGTACAATCACAATTCGAGTTTCCTATACATTCAAACAAATCAAGGTCGTCTTCACCCAATTGATTATTTTGCATGCTCTCACTCGTTGTTGGTAACCCGTATACCAATGTAGACTCACCTTGGTTTTCACAAGGGTCCACTAGTGTATGATTACTCTTGTCAATTGGTAATGGAACCTTGTTCAAGTTATAAGGTAAGCACTAGATGGACATAAATCATTCTTATATGAAGAATCAATTTCGTCATCTAAAGGATCAACTAGTGCTTGCGTACTTACAAACAAGAGTTTGGTCCTCACGTGACCTATCATCACTAAGAGTATCACCATAGGGAGACTCAAACACCTCTACTCTAGGTAAATCCACAACTACATCTAATTGGCCACTACTAGCCACATCATAATATTCTAAGCTTATAGGAGTGTAGGGGATAATGTTCTTACCTCATAGCTCACATGAGCTACGGTTGTCACCTTTGTGTGGGTCATGGAAGCCCACTTTTTCCTTTGGGTTGCTCTTATAACAAGGTGTTTGAACATGAGGAATTGGATTTAGTGGGAAAAGTGTAGGTAGCAATTGGCGTAGCCTTTCAGCGTGCCATTTCATATCTTCAAGATTGTCATTGATGCGATCAAATATGGAATCAAAGTTATTGACAGCCATGGTACCTAAAGGAGAATACAACAACGAACAAAAAAAACACATAAACTTGTTAGCTCAAAATTGCCTCACCACACTCTCACTTTGGGTTTACCTCACACTTGGTTTCACAAGTGTTGAAAGTTGGCTTGTACTTCACGAGTGATTGAGGGTCGAGTCTACTCTTGCTCGGAATATATTTTTGTTTGAAACTCAAATGAAATATTGTAGAACTTGAGTCAAGAACTAATAACGAATTCAAAATGCTAAAAGTACACATAATGCTAACACGAACGAACGGACACAAAAACTAACTTACAAGCTAGTAGGAGATTACTAGGCCGTCAATTAGCGTTTGAACCAACAAACGAAAATAAGAAACAATAAAAGAAAAACAAGAAATCTAAAAGTTGAGCTCGAAAATTATTGCGTTAACAGTAAATTAATGATGTGGCTGTTCACTATTGGTCTCGATTTCTCAATTTTTTTACTCTCCAACTTTAAATCCCTTGGCCGATTTTACAATTTGGAAATTGGTGGAATTTGTTTTAGGAGGGAAATACAAACAAGTCTTGGAGCCTTGTTCAATTTCAAATTTCAAGATTTTGACTTTTCTTTTTATTTCTTCCTTAAAACATGGAAAAGTAGGTGAGATATGATTGATAAGTCTTTGGTGGTTGTAAGTCTTTCAAGATTTAACAAGTACTACACCTTATCTTTCACCTCTTTTAAGATCTAAAGCTCACTTTAATGTTAACAACGTGATGAATATGGTGAAGAACTTTAAGACAAAAACAATCACAACAAGAACAACCAAAAACAATCTCCCAAGAACAACAACAAGTCCACAACAACAAAGGCCAACAACAAAACCACCACAAACAGCCAGGTCCTCTTAGTGTGGTATTTTTGGTCTTAACAAGGTGTGAAGGTTGTGAAGAACTATAAGAACACAACAACAACTTTTCAAGAAAAACAACAATACTAACAATGTCCAGCCCAACTCCACAAGAAGGTCACCACACGGCCAAGAACAACAACTTCAACTCACAACTACTTTTGGGGTTCACAACAAAAACATCAACAAGTTTAAGCTCAAATCAAGATCTAGACTCAAGTATTAGTGAAGAACAAAACTAACACTGGAAATAACAAAACAAAGCAAAGACACCTAGATCTAGACATATAATCTCAGCTAAGACAACAACAACAATAATTTCAACTTTCTCGGCCAAGAACAAGAACAAAAACACTTTTTTTTTTATTTTTTGAGCAAGCCTAAGATTTATTTTGTTGGAACAAAATTAACCACATGCTCTGATTCCAAATGATACCATAAAAGCAAAGAACTACACAAAACATATACCAAAATTAGTCCACAAGTTTAAGAATCGAGAATCTCTTGTGACCACTCTCGGATTCAACAAATACACAAAGAAATGAGATAAAAAAGGTGTTTTTTCATACCAAACTAGATAACAAACCAAACTAAGTTAACAATACAATATGATGAACAAGATAACAACAATAATGTAAAACAACAACAATCAAATGACTTAGGATTACAAGACACAAACGTTTACAAGATTACAATAAACAAAAGGATAGATAGTTAGACAAGTGAGGGTATAATCTTAAGAACCCAAGAACATGATATAATTTGGGACCTTTAAAAATACAAAACAAACACCTAATTCCTACGTTAACATAAAAGGGGATTTACCTCCCCTAAACACCAACATTTCCAACCTTGAATGCAACACAAGTGAAATTTACACTTGTGAATGCTCTATTTACAAGATTCAGCCATAGGGGTCATTCTCACAAGAGAGAAATGTTCTAAGTTTGTAAGACTTTTTCAACCAAAAACCTACTACTAAAAACCCTAAAAGGTTCTATTTATTGCATATTACAAAATTAAGGTGAAATAACCAAAAAGACCCTTTAATGAATGGCTTCAAGTAGGCACCCTTGGAGTGCTATGTATGGACGGTTTTGGTATCTATTTAGGTGATTCTTTGCACTTCATTTGCACACACTAAGTCTTAGGTCTAATATACTCCCTCATAAGTCCATCTACGTCATCATACTTGTATCGGCAAGGCTAATTTATTTGGTTTAAATTTGGTTCGTCAAGCTATGAAAAGGGTAAAGGTGATTCAGAATAGGCTCAAGGCTGCTCTGAGTCATCAAAAGTACTATGAATATGTTATATGTAGAGACTTGGACTTTGCAGTTGGGGATAAAGTTTTCTTTAAGGTGTCTTCTATGAAGGGAGTAGTGCGGTTTAGCAAAAAGGGAAAGCTCAGTCCTCGATATATTGGTCCTTATGAGATTTTATGGAGAGCGAGCAATGTTTTGTATGAGTTGGAGTTTCCATCTAGCTTAAGTTTGGTTCATCCGGTATTCCATGTTTCTATGTTGAGGAAGTGCATGGGTGATCCGTCTTCGATTCATTCTTTGAAGGGGTTGGATATCTCGAATTTTCTATCTTATGAATAGGTCCCAGTTCAAATATTGGATAGGCAATTTCATCGATTGTGAACCAAAAATATGGCTTTTGTTAAGGTTTATGGCAAAACCACAAGGTGGAAAAGGCCACATGGTAAGCGTAGGAGGACATGAAGTCCAAGTATCCGCTCTTATTTTTTGCTCCTGATATTCGTGCGAAAGATATGTGTTCTCAAACACATTTTTATATTCTTGTTAAGGAAGGGTTGCATCTCCTACATCTTTGTTTTCTATTTCATAAAGGTGAGAGTAGAGACATCAAAAGGTGGGATTTATGTTTGATGATGCAAATGACTCTGTGTGTGGCTACCTTTACCTTATCTATCATTCAGGGATGAATATTCCTAGTGGGGGAGACTGAAGCATCCCAGGTTTGGACCCTTAGAAAATTTCCTAGAATCCTATTTTTTGAACCCAATACGACTCACGGTACGAGTCGTATATTAGAGTATGAATGGTCAAGTCCTATCATAAGCTTACCAATATTAGTTGGTGGGATGGTTTTGGTTACTAGAATGGATAAGACTTATGGTAGAGTGACCTATGGATGGGTACGAGTCGTATAGGTGAGTCGTAAGGTGGACATAATTTAATCATCCTAGTGTTATATTCTGCTAGAGATACAGATCAGGGGTACAGATCGTATACTGAGATTACAACTTGGGTGGATGAGTCATATACTGGAAAGTATCTAATCCATAGTTGACGCTTGATTACGATCGAGTGAGTATCAACCATAAGGGAGGTTACAATTCATAAGGTGGTTAGTCATGACCTTGTGTCAGGTTTTTATGGGATTTAAGTGGGGGTATTCTGGACATTTCACTACTTATCCTAATTAGGACCCATGACTTCTAATATACTTAGGAGGTTATTTACCCTATTATTTAATTCTTAAACACTTATAAACTCTCTCTAAACATATTATAATTCTCTCAAGAGCTTTTGGGACAAAGAGCTAGGGTTTCAACTAAGGGATTACTTTAGGGCTTGTCTTGGTGAATTCTTTCCATCAATTTTCTTGGTTTAAGGCATGATTCTCTTCCTTAATTGTAATTTCAATTAAAGGCATGGTTACATGGTTGATTTCATGTTTTTTCTCTTGTATGATTATGGCTTTCAACTATTGATATGGGGGTTTTGATGTTAAATGCTTTGTTATAATTTCCTATGATTTTAATTATGTTTTCTATGCATTAATGGTGGTTTTGGACAATTGAATTACATGAAAATGGTTTAATGGTAATGGAATTTTGTTTATTTTATATTATGCCCCCAAGATGTTTGACCAAATGCTTATAAAGGTATATTCATTGCATTGGCTTATTTTAACGAAACTCTTGCTTGTTTTTGGCTTATATATGAAACCTTAAATATTTTTCTATGGTTTACAAAGTTTAATGGCTAATTGGTTATGCTTGTGGAGAACATGATAGTCTCCCAAGAGGTTTAATATGGCTAATGATAGGGCATTTGAATGTCCCCTTAATCTATATGGTTTGACTATGGATAATGCTTGCAAGTATGGTGATATGACAATATCACGATTTTATTGATTAGCCTTAGTTAATAAATAGATAATTGGATTGTTTGGACTTGGTTTTAATTAGGTATTAATAGCATGAAGTGTAATCTAAGCCGTGGAAGGTGGCGGTCCCTGGGGAATCAAAACCAAAAACTCATATTTGCCGATATGAGGGGTTTTCAAAGGCCACGTGCGAGTGTTACATTTATATTAGAGGGATGTACTAGTCATCCCATGGATATTTCCTGGTCATAAGGCTACACATACTGGGACCCTTTCAATAAAGGAAGCTGAACCCATATGGCCCTTGAGTGGTAAGATGACTAAGCTGTACAACCTAGGTAAAGGTTTTATATGGCATGTTAAGCCTGGTCCCTTTTCCTAACACTTATATATATATATATATATACATATATATATATATATGTATGTATGTATGGTTATTTTTATTGGATGGTTTTCACTTGGTTTTGATAACTGGCATTACTTTATCCTTATCCCGAGTTTTATGCTAGTGTTCAACCACTAACCTGTTTACTAGCTGTTGTATACCCACACTATGCAGGAATTGGCCGTTCAACTCCTCCTTCATAGTACTTGATTTGGGGATAACTTATTGGACTGAAGTGGTGAGCTTCCATCCTTTCAGAAGGCATCATTTCATGTTGGACATTCTTGGACATTTTACTTTCTTTTTGGATATTGGTTTTGGCCATAGTTGGGGGGAATGTCCCAACAGATATTTGTATTCTTTTAGATAAAGGCTTTGTGGTACTTCTAGGGGTTGGTATGGGGGTATCAGTATCGGTGTCATCCTTAGCATTGACATTGGTATTGGGGATGACATCATTGGATGATATTGTTATATGTTCCATTGTAGTACATTTTGGGTTTGATTATCACATAATGTTTGATATTTTCTAAATGGTTTGGTATGGAACGGATGGTCGGTTTGGTATAGTTAGAATCGATTGGGTCGGTCATAGTTGTGACCCTATCCCAAAGTCTTCATGAGAGCATTGCACAATCTTGTTATATGCTCGAAATTCAGCTCATCCAAGGTTGTATAAGGTGGTTGGGTTGGGTTAAGGGGGCGATCCATGTTCCTAGTTGGACTTGGGATTCCCATTACGACAAGGCCTCGGTTTGGGCCGCATCACTATAAGATTTTCCATTATTGGGGGTAGGGAGAGTTGATCGCATCACTATATATATATATATATATATATATATTATGGACACCTAATTTTTGTGCTCCACAGCTAAGTTTAATTCTGAGTTTCTTCATTTTTAAATAAAATTACAATATTTATTTTATCCGAATAAAAACTTTTCCAAGTATTTATCTAAGTAGTGATATATATTTTCGTGTCCGTGTATGCAAGATTGTATAATATCTCTACTTAAATTATCATTTTATGAAAATTAGATTTTAATCAAGTATTATCTCAAAAATTAATTCAAATAGAAAAATCTTGATTTAAATCTTTGTTCTTAAAAATAGCTTATTTGAAAAGTATTTGTTCATTTGTGTAACCAAGAAGCTCCGGATTAAATTGGTTAATAATTCATATTGAATTTTTCTAGCTAGATTGTTAAATCTAATCATGATCAAAATTAATTTAACTACAATTGCAATGCAATTGGCCAATGATATTTCAAGTTGATTAAAATTTAAATAAATTGGGTCAAATTCTAATTCTAAGGCTATTTAACAAATAGTCTAAGCCAATATACCCATTATTAATTGGAAAAATTATATAAAATAACATACTTAAGTATTAAATTACAAAAAATAACAACACTTTTATCAAATTACATTTTATAGCATATGTATTTGTATTTTTGTAGCAATAGTTTACAAAAATACAAAATGCATATCAATCATAAAGGCAGTAAAAATCATATGTATTTGTATTTTGTAGCAACAGTTTGCAAAAATATAAAATACAACTTGCTATATTATGTAATTATGAAATTGTTGCTATGAAACTCATAATTAAGGGGATAAGTATGCTATTTCTGAATTTTGCTCTTATTACTTCCCCAGCAGACCCACTCCAATTCCAGGCCCAACACCACATTATCCCAACCAGGCGACCCTACCCGACCCACTCTAAATCTTCTTCCTCAACACCAACGTAGAACCCGACGTACAAAAGCCAGCAATACCCAGCTCCACCTAACTTCAACAGAATTATAACAACGAACAACCATAACACCATAAGCCAAAATCCGTGACAACATCAACCAAATCAACAACGACCAATCCTAAATTGCCCCTCCCCCCCCCCCCCCCCCCCCCCCCAAAAAAAATACAACAACTTTAAATCGCCCCAAACCCATCACCAACCCAAATCATTTGCAATATCCACCTCATCTTTTAATGTGCCAATATCGTAGTATCTCGTGTGCTATGCACGAGGGTTGTATTATGAAGGTTCTAGAACCCACAACGTGTCTCTATACTCATCTTTTAATTTTTATCCGTACAAGGGTCGTACCATTCTCTATAGCTGGAGCCTTATCTTTAAATTTTCTCTAACAAAATTTCTAAAAGATCCCCAAAATACCCTCTAAATTCTCAGTTCCCACATTGACAAATTTCAATCTCACAATCCCAAAACCCCTCTATAAATGCAAAACTATTCCTAGTGAGAAAGAGGTTAGAGACGAAACTAGTAAAGAACCCAAAGCAAGGAATTTTCACTTAAAGAAGTGGATTTCGTTGTCAAGAAATTTGACAAGACTCATTTGAACTCAAATTTTTAGACTAAGAATTTGAGTTCATTTTGGTGGAGGCAAGAATTTTTGATGAAGTTCGTATGTCCGGTTTGTTGCTTCAAAGGTAAACACCTCTTTCCCTTTTTAATTCTTTCAATTGTCGTTCTTTTTCGTCACATTAATGGTGGTATTATTTGCTATAGAAGGTCTTGAAGGCCATAGAATTTATGAGCACTGAAAATTTATAAAAGTTCACCTTAGTTGCTAGTTGCTTGATTTCTATGATGCCCTTTCCTTTCGTTACTGTCCGATTCATTTACTTATGTCAACTAGTGTGCAATTTACCCTTTTTACTTTTTTTATTTCATTGGATCATAATTGGTCTTGTATACAAAACCTGTGCGTTTGATATCGTAGGAATCTTAGATTGAAAGTTTAAATCTGTTAGTATGTTGTTGAAAAGCATTTAGCTTTAATGATGTGTGGACCTTTTTTGGTTAATCTAGCATTGGTTTTTTCCTGTTAAAGGCCTACAAAAATAATAAGAATAATAATATTAATAATAAAAAGATGAAGTTTTTCTCTGTTCTAAAGGTTTATCAATATCCTAGAACAAAATTGATACTTATGAGATTTATATATTTATTTTGATTATGCGTTTGGTGTGAAATCTCCATTTTCATGTCTTATGTTTTTCCAAATCTGATTAGCTTTTGGGTTTACTAGTAGAGATTGTATGTTCTACTCTTAAAGTAGTAGTTAAACTCGATTGACAAAAAGTTTTATTTGATATGTGAATATGTTTGATTGAAAATTCTTGATTCATGGTATCAAGTAAGGTTTGCTTCAATAATTTTGCAAATTTTGAGCTGCGTACACCTTACTGCTGTCTTGTTCTTGTTTGTTAATGGTTTGGTAGTATTACAAAAATTTGCATCTTATATATGTAAAATCATAAAAATATCTGATTTTGGGTATGAAATAGTGTAGCCTGCAACTGATTTATTTGTTAAATGACTTTTTAAAAATATTTTCGTTCGATCTTGCCTAAGATGTTTTACCCCTTTTGGAATTTTTTTCTCAATCCTATTTACTTTAAACATATTTTTTTTGTTGTGCAAGGTCAATTTAGCTCATTTTCTTGAAAACTTATTCTCTTGATTTAATACAGTAATCTGTAATATGAAAGTAAAGTGAGATATCAAATGGTACGAATCTGTTAGCATGCTTCCTAAATATGTTTGGGTTATGTACAACCATAGAATATGAATTGGCCAAGCTTTTTACTTATGACTTATGATGATATGATTTTGAATGCATTCTTTTCAATCACATATTGACAAATAGAGGATCTCCTAAAATTCTAATTTATTTCACTACTCATTAGTTCTTTTCTTTTCGTTTGCAATTAAATTATCATGTCCAGTGTCTTAATATGCAATCTTTTACTGAAAGTTTTAGCTTAGAATTTGTTCTCTTTCTTTCCTTTGTTTATGTATGTTAAATGTTTGGCAAAATTTTTATTCTAGTTGGTTCATATTTCAATTTCAATAGACATATACTAATCTTTACTCTTTTTTTTGAAACACGTGATGTCTATTTGAGTCCAGCATTGGACTCTTTTCTCTCTCATATTTTTCTTAATGGGTCAAGGGGGTCCATATCTTCATCGAATTATATTTCAAGGCCTAAAATGGATAAAAATCTAATGAAGAAGATATGTAGCGGAAACGCTATATAAGGAAGTTAGTATACAAGATCAAAGATGAACGTGAATAAAAAATTGAAATAGACTAAAAGACTATAAAAATTAAGGATTAAAATGGTTAGGTTCAAACCTGTTTTTCCTCACTTTTTTCGTGTATTTATTTATTTAGTTAGTTGTAATTGATATTTGATTATGTGTACTAACTCTTAAATTTGGTTAATCTAAATAATTTTTCCTTCAAGTCATTATTTTTGCTTTGTGTTTGTATTTTCTTTAATTTTTATTTTTCTCATAGTCTAATATTTTGAGTTGATAAAATGAGATCTTTATTTTTCTTTTAAGAACAAATCTTTTAAATAAAAATTGACATTTACTTTTGTTCATGTTTAAATTACTTAACATAAAAAATAAATTTGTCTTATAAAAAATTTGAAATCCTTTTATAATTGGTCAAAATTTCATAACTTGTTCATTTTATTTCTTTTAGTAAAAATAACTTATTTTATCAAATTGAAAGAATTGGGCTTAAGTTAACTTTCCTTTTGAGAGAATTTTTCCTCAATTTAAATAAACTTTTATTTGAATAAAATGAATGTCATATGAATTTCAAGATTTTACAAAGTTAGCTACATTTTTCAAAACTAGTCATTTTTCTTATAAATTAGTCAATTTATCTTTTGATCAACCATTTTATAATGGTTGCTCTTGAGTGCCTAAAAACCTTCTCAGGACATTACTTGAATCTTTACCTAGTTTCTCTATTTCAAAAGTTATTTCTGTTTTTAAGCTGTTGAAATACTTTTAGCTTTTCTTGATATTTTCTTACAAGATCAAGTGGTGACTCTGTATTTTCTTAAATTGTTTCAATTTTTTTTAAATTTTGAAATAGTTTAAAAAGTAAAAAAATAATGTTTTCCAAATCCTTCTAGTTGAAAAGGGATAAAATAAAAATGACAACTCTGCTGCGGACTTTATTAAGATTCTAACCAAATTTTAGACTGTTTTGACTGATTTATTTGACTTTACTTGATTACATATGATTATTTGATATTATCTTGCAATTATATCTATTGTTTGCATTCATGACATACTTTTTCTAATTTGATATATAAATTGTTTGGGGTTTCGCGATTGTCATGGCCCCTATTATTTAATTTCAAATAAAGTATTAGGAATTCGACAGTTTATTGGCACGTTAGGCCTCCGATGGTTGTTTGTATTTGTAAACCCAAGTTGTTTACTTAAAAACTGGTCCAATCCCACTCTAGACAACTAAGATAGAGCAAAATCAAAACCCTCTTTTTAATCATGGTCCTAGGACGACCCAATATCTGAGGGGGTATTAGGCCCATTAGAAAACATACCCTATGTCTATTAACCACGAGTCAATTACAAATGAATTATACTTATGTGTTGAAGGGAGTTTATGCCAATTAATATAGATTCATTATCATTTAAGATAGGGGGAGGATCATTTTGTTTGCTTTGTGTAGGTATGGATCAATCAATCCCCTAAGAAAATTCAAGATAATGTTCAAGCCAGATGAATACTCCAAGGATTTGGTGGAAATATATGAAGTACGAAAGTCAAGAAAATCTTTAGAAATCATATAGGATATTTTTCTTCAATAATCGATATGAAAGTTGCAATTATGCAAAAAATCACTTGACCATAAACAGATATCGCATATGACATGAGGTGTACAAAGCCAAGAAAGCGACGATCGGTGAAGTATCGTTTAAACGCTGGTGTTTTCTATTTTATCCCTTGTGCGGGACTGTTTTTCTCTCATGTTATTTTCCCTTCCCCAAAAATTGTATCCCTCATTTGCTACTTTTTAGGCATTTATGAGTGTTTTTATTTTTATCCCCTGTGTGGGACTGTTTTCTCATATTTTATTTCTCTTTCTCCAACTATTGTATCCCTCACTTGATATGTTGTAGGCATCTATACTATTTTGAATATTTAGAGAATAATTTTTGGGGATAATGGATTAGTGTTAAAAGGCATATACTTCCTTCAAACTCGATAGGCTCACCCTTGGCTCAAAAGGGTCCCCAATTAGGATGCCCGTTTGTTATAATATGCTTGAGTGAAATAGCTATTTTAGGCTCTTATATGTTTTATGTTGCTTTGAATCAAAGGCAAATTGATGCAATCCCATTTTTCTTAGAGCACCTCTAGGAATAAATATACACCCACTATACAAAAGTCTGACCAAATATACTCCAAATCTTTTAAGTCACTCAGAAAAGTTCGCAACCATTCTTAAAAATTGCTAAAATTATTCTTACCATTTTAGGAAGGTTGACTATGAACTCAAATGAAGCCATTGTAGAAAGGACGGAAAAGATAAATAGGAGAATGGCTCAAATGAAGAGGCAATTGGTGGATTTAGACCAAATAGAGGACACACTAAAGACGGACAATAAAAAAGTGGCTAAGAAGATTGTTGTGGCTAAAAGAAAGAACACCTAAATCAACCTATTAATTGAATAAGAAAATGATATTGCCATGACAAAGAATAGGGAATTGGAGGAACAAACTGCCTTAACCAAAGCAAAGATCACTATGTTCGACCAGATGTTGGGAAAAAGAAAGGAAATATCAAAAACAGACCTCGCTAGAGAGATTAAACAACTGGGCAAGGAATTTGAAATAGCTGATGGTATGATTGGAGAGATGATAGGAGTAAACAAAATGAAAAAACCAGAAGATGATAACCTTGTGAAAGAAGGAATATCAAAGACCCATGAAGAACTCATGAGTGAAATGAAAGAACGGTCGCAAGGCACGGACAAATCATTCTTGCCTTCAAGTCTCAGGCAAGAAGACAAACAAATCACACTTAAAGCAAGTACAAGGAACTACATAAGAGAATAAAAAATTGTGAAAGTCTTAGAGATTTACCAAAAATTGCAGGTTGCAGGAATTTTGTGCCCAATCAAGACTCAAGGGCCACCTTAATGTGACCTCGAATATAAGAGATATGCCTATAATTTGTTCCAGAAAGGACATTCCACAGATAGATGTCATATGTTGAAAGCCAAAATACGTGATTTCATCAATAACGATAAAATTGCTCACGTGTGTGGACCTCACACCATGTTGGAGTGTTATATGGTTAAACTAGGAGTCCCCATCACTAGTGGTATCCCAATTCGTTGTTTGTATTTTACAACTATTAAAGATAGATATGAGAAAATTTACTCCAAATTGATCAAAACAAAGATCCTCCATCCAATCGAGAGAAAAGATAGGAAATGGTCTTCCAAATAAAGGGAAGGTGATGACATCTTTCATTATCATAATGGAACCAAAGGACACTTAATTGATAAGTATCATGCTTTCCTGATACGGAAATGACTAGGGAAAACACAAGACAATACAGAAACAAGAGAATACAACATTATGGAAACAACAACATAAGATGAAAAACAACACAAATGAAATAACAACTAACAATTTTACTATAATAAGAAGCAAACACTCAAAAAATTACAAGGAAATAAAAAGGATAGGTCGTGAGGCATACACTATTACAAAAACTAGGAACTAAAGTGTGTATTAAACACTGGAACCCTTAAGACTTACAATAGTAACACTACACTCTTACATAGACACAAGAAGGATGTAAATTAACTCAAGCACCAACATTTCTAAGCCAAAATGCAACAAAAGTGAATCTACATTTATTCTTGCCCTAGTTTCGAATGAAACTCTCTCACAAGAGAGAAAATCTCACAAGGATTCTTTAAAATCCATATTCAACAAAAAAACTAAGAAAATAACCTAAAAAGAGGCTATTTATAAGATATTACAAAATAAAGATAAAATGACCAATATTCCCTTGATGAGAGGGGTGGCCATGGTGTGTTAAGACACCATGTGCAATCTCTAAATTACCCTTAAAGAAGGGTCGGCCTTGGTATGTGAATTAGGGGGATGCCTTGGAGTGTTTTCGAGTGTGTAAAGCTCTTCAAAACACTTCTTCACTTGTGCTCTCGGGTAGTCATCATGGCAAGCCTCCAAGAAACCCTCCAACACAAAATTGCTCTCTTGAATGTCCAAAATGGGTCCTCCATGCATGCTCTTGTGTCCTCGAGGTGACCAAATCATGAGTCTTTAAGTGTTGGCCTCCAAGGATGTCATCAAAAGCTATGTTGGTCGTTTGGCTCGTATCATCCCCGCTTCTTGAAAAAGATTCGACCTTGAATCCAAACCTTGCAAAACCAAAGTAAGGACAAACTAATACAAACCCTCATGGTATGAGGGTTAGGGTTAGCACCACAAATCATCTCAACATGCCAAGGTTGCACATATTTGTAATATAACCAAGGATTCTTTAAATCAAATATTAAAAATTTATTAAAATATGCATAAAGGATTTGGTTTTTCAAATCACCAAGAGATAAGGAAACTACAAAGGTCCTAATGGCATCAAATAATCCAAAAGGTAGAACTACCTTAATCTTATTATCCATAACACACAATTGTTTCTTTATCTCTTCAAGAGACCACACCAATGGTGGTGCTTCAATTAGTTCTAAATTCCACAAGATCCATATAGCATTATCACTCACACAAGTGGAAAAACCAACCAATTTCCTACCTCTACGTATAACAAATCCAAGACTAGCATGGATGTCATCATAAGAAAAAAGGTAGTATAGAAAGGAATCAAGTGTAAAAACATACATGGATGAAGACAAAACTTTTAAACACATGCACACTCTTCCTTTCAAACAAATAGACAACTTGGCATCCACAAGTTGGGAATCACTCAACTTAAGCACAAGTATGTCAAGCAAGAATGCATATTTAGAAGCATTACCCCAAGAAGACAATGACACTTTTGATCTTGGGTCAATTTTCAAGGCATAATCACCTATTGGGTGTCTTAAATATTCAAGTAAATCGAAGCTTTCATCACCCAATTAGTTATTTCTTTCCAAGACTATATATTCCCTACCCTTAAGAGTACTCTCATCTTCAAAGAAGACATTTTCATCTTTAGGGGGAATGTTGTCACACCATAGCACGTTAGAATAGAGGCTATAGACTTCACTTTAGGAGTAGGCACAATGTCGATAGGAGCAGCACTCGTTGAGAGACCTTAGACGATTGCTTGGTAATAGGGGAAATTTCTTAAGATAGATTGGCCTATCTAATAAGAATTCCGTCTCTTGAGGTTTTTTACATTCGAACTCTAGAAACCCTAATAAAATCAAGAGAAATAGATGTAGAAGACCAACCTTACCTATAGGGACAAGATATACCTCAAACGTCATTCTCACCACTAGGTTCATTAAGTGTGATTAGACCATCTTCAAACAAGATATTATACCTAAAGAGAGTGAGATCTATCCCACGGGCAGATTTGGAACCAACAAGTTCTTCACTCTCTAAAAATTCATTATCAAGTTTCAAAGATGTTTCAAGCACAAAATTATATTATGAGCCAAACAAACAGTAGAATCTTTACCATAAGATAAGATCACGAGTTAACTCCTATCCCTTGGACCAACATTTTCATTTACATAATTTCTATGAGCAAAACTAATAATAAGGCTTCTATCACACAATATGCTAAAAAAATCATCTCTAATCTCGTGATCAACTCTATCAACATCATCACTAACTTGAGCCATATCAAACATATCATACACATGCTCAAGTAGTGGACTACGTTCATGAGTAAGTTGATCATATACACCCTCACTTGTTGTCAGCAACTTACATACCAACTTAGACTCACCTTGGTATTCACAAACGTCAACTAGTGTGTCAATACTCTCATTACATGGCAATAGAACCTTATTCAAGCCACAAGTGCTAGAACTAGTATAATACCCCGAGTCTATACCCCGGATGCTACATGGTGCTAGCAACCCCAAAGGACCACCATCAAACCCATGACTGGTACCTGCTATAAGCACTGTATAATAATAATATTGTAATAGCAACCTGTCTGAAATAAATATAAAAGTAAGGCTGTAAATGCCATATGGTTCACAACTACTGAATAATGAAACACATGTCTAAAATACTCTAGTCTGAAAGCCTCTAACTGTCTAAATACTGGAGTTGATGGGACAAGCTCCCAACTAACTCCCACTACTAAAAAATATATTGAAATACTGAAATAATACCCTGTCCTTGAAATATGAAAACTCACCACTAAGTCTGCTAGTGATAGGCTAGGCTGCTAAGTACGATCAGGAGCCCGTGCATCTGAACCTATGATATAATACATCATAGTGCAAGAGAAAGGTTTTTATCAGTACTTTGAATATACTGGTATACTAAGTGAGGTAGGCTGATATGCATGAACAATAACTGACTAAGTAACATAAACATAACGGAATGAGAGAATATGTATAAATACATAAACTATAACTGAGATCATGTTAACACTGGTTACTAAGTTCTGAATACAGATTAACTGATATCTGAGTCTATTGATACTATAATACTGATAACTGAGTGACTATTTTTGACAGTCCTGATTGATAACTGGGTGACTATTTCTGACAGTCCTAATTCTATAAAACTGAACTGAGTTCTATAATGAGCTGGGTAACAGTATCTGATCGTCCTAATTCTGTAGAACTTAACTGAGTTCTATTCTGAGACTGAAACTGAAACTAAAACTGTGGGAGGTAATTATCTAACTGACATACCCCTCTTTAAATAGATTAGGGTCCAACCTATAATCTCAACTGGAAAGGTGTCAGTACCGTGCCATGGATAAAGACAAGTTGTGAGTTAACCCTCTCTGACAGGAAGCTTTTTTGTCAACCCTCACTGGAAGGAAAACTCGTATGAGATGTATCAACCCTAGCCTGGTAGGAAGATATCTCAACGTACGTTGGCTACATAGTTTTGTAACACAATTATTGCTACAAAGGGTCAAACCCTACGCTGGCAAGAATGCCCCCATCCCTGGGTTCGCTTGGTGCTGAATCCTACTCCCAACTGAATAGACACTGAAATAATTTCTAGTCCATACTAGGCTTGACTAAACTATTACCAATCGTACTATCTAACAAAACTAAATTGAGTTCACTGGGTTTCGCTAACTGATGGAGTACTACTAAATCTGGTAAACTGACTGAGTTCACTGAGTTCTAAACTAAATACTGAACTGAGATTGTGACTGAGTACTGAGTTCTACTATTTGTAATTCTACTAAAACTGTTCTGTAATTATTGTAGCTCTAGGTAAACAACAAAATTTTTTGGTACTGAATACCCCCAGGACTCGATAGCATGAAAAGTAAAGCATAGAGTAAACTTGAAAAGTATAACACTGTAGACTTGTTCATAACTCATCCATAGAGACATTTTATCAAACACTTGTAAGGCATAAGTTTATAGATATACTAGCATGTCATGATTTTTTCCCCATTTAGTTCACACGATCACTTTAACAAATACTTGGGGAGCACCAATATGTACATGATACTAAACAACATTTAGGCATCATAACATCAATTCCCAAATTCACAAATTCAATGGCTTCAACATAAATTCACATGATACTAAACACATGATAATCAATTCCACATGAAGCTTGTAATAAACCATGGATTAGAAACCCAATTAACATTATAATTATGATTACACTTAAATCCAATCATGAAAATTATGAAATCAATCTACATAAAGTTTAAAAAAGTTTCTTGGACTCCAAGGGTGAAAGGAACCCTTGGATGAACACTTCACATACCTGAGTACTTGAATTAATGAAGGTTGATGGTGAGTTCTTAAATCTTGAACCTTGAATTAGAAGCCTTAGGGTTTTGTTCTTGATTAATTTTGAGAATAGTGAATGGATTTTGCCTCTAAAGTGGCTAAATCTCGTGTTTTGGGGGTTGATAGACATAAAAAATGATCCAAATACCCCTGAGGACGCGAATTTTAATGATTGAAATATGGCCTAGGATGCGTAGACCGATGCTCCACAACAATGGGATCGACGCGATGGATGAAACACCACATCGAGTCCGCATAGATTCACTAGAAATTATACTAGGATCTGGGGGGAAATATTGGTCAATGTGATAGGCAATGCGTGTCAAGATCGCATCGATACACTGGTCTGGACTCCGAAATATGCTTCAAATAATGTTCAAAAAATTTGAAACTCATCCGAGAACACCTACTAACATTCCTAATCATGAAGCAACTTAAAGATCGACATTTAATGGTCGTAAGGGTCGAGAAATAAGATTTCCAACTATGAAAGCTAAAATAACTCTAAGTATGAATACTTAGCTAAAATTTTCTAAGTCTGGGACCCCTTAACAAGCTTTAAAGAACTGAATTAAGCCTAGGATTTTGTGAGGTCTTACAATATCTCCCTCTTAAGAGCATTCATCCTCGAATGAAACTGACTAAGATGGGAGAACTGATAGACTGAAAGCACATACTAGTCATGCAAAACTAAAGCATAATTTCATGGATAAGACTACTGATATACTGAATTATTATACTGAACATACATAATTGATGCATGATTTTGTAACTGATATTACTGATAAGCGGAGTTTTTATACTAAACATGCATATATGATGCATGAGTACATAACTGAAATGATTCATAAATGCATGACTGAGTATGCAACATTACTTGATACCAAGTTGGTAACTATATCTGAACATGAAACTGAGTAAATTTAAGAAAAACTATTACCTTGAGCTGATTCTGAGTTTGCGGAGAAGAGGTGAGGATACTTGGTCCACATATCTACTTCTAATTCCCAAGTAGCTCAATGGATTGATTTTGCCAAAGAACTTTGACTAGAGGGACTTTTTTGTTCCTCAGTCTATGAATCAAAAAATCAAGGATTTCGACTAGAATTTCCTCATAAAAGGGGTTGTTCAGAATATCTATACCCTCTACAGGGTTACAATTGGTAGGTCACCTATGCATTTCTTTAGCAAGGAGACATAAAACACTAGGTGCACTAAAACTAAGTTTGAAGGCAACTCAAGCTCATAAGCTACCTTTCTAAAATAGCTGAGAATTCAGTAAGGATCAACATATCGAGGACTGAGCTATCCTTTCTTTCTAAGCCTCTTTAATCCTTTCACAAGAGAGGTTTTCAAATACACATAGTCACTAATTTCAAACTCGAGATCCTTTCTGCGCATGTTAGCATATGATTTCTATCGACTTTAAACTATCTTAAGCCTTTCCCTAATCAACTAAACTTTTTCTAAGGTATTAAATACTAAGTCAGGCCCTACCACTATGGCCTCGCCCACTTCAAACCAACTAATAGGAGATCTGTATCTCATTCTATAGAGCGCGTTAAACGAAGCCATCCAAATATTGGAATGGTAACTGTTATTATATGCAAACTCAATAAATGGAAAATGGTTATTCCAACTGCTTTTAAAGTAAATGGCACATGCTCTTAGCATATCTTCTAGAGTCTGGATGGTCCTATCTGCTTGACCACCTATCTGAGGGTGGAAGGCTGTACTAAGGTGAACTTGGGTACCAAGACCCTTTTGGAAGGCTTTCCAAAAATGAGAGGTAAACTAGGTACCTCTATTTGAGATGATAGATAATGGAACTCTATGTAATCTGACCAATTCTCTAACATAGAGCTTGGCATAATCCTCGGTTGAATAAGAGGTATGGATTGGTAAGAAATGAGATAACTTGGTCATCCTGTCTACGATAATCCAAACTGAATCATGCTGAGGACGAGTATGGGCAAAACCCATTAAAAAGTCCATGTTCACTTCTTCCCATTTATATGTGGAAATACTGAACTCCTGTATGGACCCACTAGGCTTTTGATGCTCAATCTTAACCTACTGACATGTTGAGCATTTAGCTACAAACCCTGTAATGTCTCTATCATCCCACTCCACCAATAGATTTTTCGCAAGTCGTGGTATATCTTAGTGGCCCTTGGATGAATAGAATAGCCACACCATGTTCTTCTGCAAGAAATCCCTGCCTCAAGTCATCTATACCTGGCACACATAACCGACCCTGGCAACGTAATACACTATCTCCCCTTTAGGAGAAAACCTATATTTTTTATCTCTGACTGACTCTTTGAACTTAACTAGACTGGAATCTCTGTCCTGCTTTTCCTCACCTTAGAAACTAGAGATAATTCTGAACTACATTGC
Organism: Capsicum annuum; assembly: GCF_002878395.1. Classification (NCBI taxonomy): domain Eukaryota; kingdom Viridiplantae; phylum Streptophyta; class Magnoliopsida; order Solanales; family Solanaceae; genus Capsicum; species Capsicum annuum. Next base: position 112,292,442 of record NC_061119.1, read on the forward strand.
ACCCATACACTACCTTCTAATAAATCGACTAAGTGGATAACTAGTTGGGCAAGCTGATGAACTTCCTGGACTAAATTCTTCTTATCATCTTCAATATGAGTAACACTACCCATAGACATCCTACTGAGAGCAACAGCCACTACAATGGCCTTGCCCGAATGATACAGGACACTTATGTCGTAGTCTTTCAAAAACTCCGACCACCTTCTCTGATGGAGGTTTAGGTCTTTTTGAGAGAACACATACTGGAGGACCTTATGGTCTGTGAACACATCAACATGTACCCCATACAAATAGTGCCTCCAAATTTTTAAGGCAAATACTACAGCTGCTAACTCAAGATCATTAGTGAGATAGTTCTTTTTATGGGGCTTAAGCCATTTAGAGGAATAGGCTATGACCTTACCTCTATGCATCAAAACACACCCCAAACTAACTTTGGAGGCATCACAATATACCACAAACTCATCTGAACTATCTGGTAGGGTTAAAACTAGAGCTGTAGTAAGTCGAGTCTTCAACTCCTAAAAACTTTTCTCACAAGAATCTGACTAATGGAACTTGATTGTCTTCTGAGTTAATCTGGACATAGGGGATGCAATAGATAAAAATCCTTCAACAAACCATCGGTAATACGCTGGGTCTAATGAATACACTGGTGCACCCCAAGGGGATATGTTGGGTCTGATAAATCCCTTATCTAGAAGATTTTTCAACTGTTCTTTTAATTTTTTGAGTTCTGCTGGAGATATTCTGTATGGCAAAATAGATATGGACTGAGTATTTGGAAGAAGGTCTATTCTAAAGTCAATTTCCCTTCCAGGAGGAACTCCAAGAAAATCTTCGGAAAACACCTCTGGAATTTATATGCTACTGAAACTGACTTAAGACAGGGAGTATCAGAACTAGAATCCTTGACTCAAACAAGATGATAGACACACCCCCTAAATATCATTTTCTCACCCTTAGGTAAGAAATAAGCTAACCCCTGAGTGTTGAGGTACTACCCCTATATTCTAGGACAGGTTCATTCAGAAACTAAAATTGGACAATTCTGTTTTTATAATTAACTGAGGCATGGCATGAATGAAGCCAATCCATGCTGAGAATGACATCAAAATCTATTATCTCTAATTCTACTAAGTCTGCTGAAGTGACTTTCTGAGATACCATGACCAGACAGTTCCTGTATACCTGTCGGGCTATGATAAATTTATCCACTAGGGTAGATACTGAGAAAGGCTCTGCTAGGATTTTGGTACCAACTCCAAAGTCAACAGCTATATAAGGAGTTATAAAGGATAAGAAAGCTCCTAGATCTAGCAAAGTAAAAACATACAAATATTAAACTCATAACATACCAGTGACCACATTAGAAAAACATTCCTGATCCTATCAGGACTAAAATACATAGAGTCTATTTGGGCATTGGCCACTGGTAGCACTAGAAGTGGCACCCTGCTGATTTGGGCGATTGGACTGAGCTGGAGGACGATTATGCTGACTCTGCGAATCCACCTGAGTATACTATCTGACCCTATGGCTCGACTTGCCACATCCAAAACATACATCACTGCCAGCTCTGCAGGTACCCTGATATAGTTTCTTTTATACTTCTAAAAGGGAGGATTTATTCGTGCACTGTTAACACTAGCCTGGGGTTTAGGGCCTGATGCCCTATCTCTATTGCCATCTCTAAATTTTAGCACTGGAGCACTGGCTGAGGATGGAGCAAAAATTGAAGATTTTGGGTGGAATTGATAATGATTCCCACCTCTTGACTTAGGATGAGTAAAGTTGAAGCTACCTATTCTAGCTCTCTTGTTCTCTCTCTCGTTCTTTTTATTCTTATCCTCCTCTATCTGTTGATCATGGACTATTAGCCTAGATATGTCCATCTCCCTAATTAACATTGCGGTCTTATATTCCTTGACCATACTGTTAGACACACCCGAAACAAACTTACTCATCTTAGATTTGCTATCTGCAATCACATGAAAGGCATATCTGGCTAACTGAGCAAACTTGAGAGAATGCTTTTATACTATCATATTGCCTTGCTTTAGATTAATAAACTCTAAAACCTTTGCTTCCCTCAACTCTAGTGGGAAGAACCTATCCAAAAAAGCAATAGAAAACTCTTCTTATTCTACGAGCCCTGCATCTGTAGCCCTCTATACTTTCCACTGTTTGAACCATGAGTGAGTCACATCCTGTAACTAATATGCGGCCAACTCAGTACTTTCACTAGCAGTTACCCCCATAATATTTGTAACCTTCTACACCTGATCAAGAAATTCTTATAAGTCCTCATCTAACTTTGACCCAGTAAAAGACGGAGGGTTCATTCGGTTGAAGTCCCAAATCTTGGAAGTAGCTGTATTGGCCACTAGGTTAGTCAGAATAGTAGTTGGATATTTATTTTGGGCTGCCACAGAATGATCTAAGGTGGTAAAAGCTTCTCTGAATTTCGTGTGGGAGACATGCTAGTCCAGAGGATCTGGCTGGACGGGCTGAGGTGCTGGCTGATGTCCTGTTCTTCTTCCATTCTTCTTTGGAGGCATGTTCTATAAATAGAAGGGAGAAAATTATTATAATGAGAGTTTAATTTGAGATTATGCTCACTCGCACGATAGAATACTGAAAGAAGGGAAACTTTTTTGAAAATATTTTGTAGTCTCTTGTCTATAAGTGTGGCACGCTATACACCCATGCACAAGACTCTACTAGATGCGGCTTTCAGACTTATTTGGACTCTATTGAACCTTAGGCTCTGATACCAAGTTTGTAACACCCTGAGTCTGTACCTCGAACGTACACGATGCTAGCGACTCTGAAGGACCACCAGCTAACCCATGACTAGTACCTGCTGTGAGCATTGTATAATAATAATACTGCAATAGCAACCTGTCTAAAATAAATATAGAAGTGAGGATATAAATACTATAAGGTTTATAACTAAAAACAATACTAAATACTGATAACTGAATACTAAAACACATGTCTGAAATAATCTAGTTTGAAAGCCTCTAACTATCTGAATTATGGAGTTGATGGGACAAGCTATCAACTAACTCCAAATACTAAAAACTGCACTAAAATACTAAAATAATACTCAATCCTCAAACTATGATGACTCGGCACTAAGTCTGCTGCTGAAAGGCTAGGCTGCTAAGTACTATCGGAGCACATGCGTCTGAACCTATGATATAAGACCTCATAGTGCAAAAGAAAGGTATGTGTCAGTACTTTAAATGTACTGGTATGCTTAGTGAGGTAGGATGATATCCATGGGTTCATGTGCATGAACAATAACTGACTGAGTAACATGAACATAACTGAATGAGAGAACATGCATGAATACATAAACTATACCTGAGATCATGTTAGCACTGGTTACTAAGTTTTGAATACTGATTAACTGATATCTGAGTTTACTGATACTATAATACTGATAACTGAGTGACTATTTCTGAAAGTCCTGATTGATAATTGGGTGACTTTTTTTGATAGTCCTGATTCTGTAGAACTTAACTGAATTCCATACTGAGTTGGGTGACTGTATCTGACAGTCCTGATTCTGTAGAACTGAACTGAGTTTTATACTGAGACTAAAACTAAAACTGTAGGAGGTAACTATCTAACTGACATACCCTACTCTAAATGGATTAGGGTCCAACCTATAACTCCAGTTTGAAGGGTGTCAGTACCATGCCACGAGTAAAGACAAGATATGAGTTAACCCTCTCTAACAGGAAGCTCTTTCATTAACCCTCGCTGGTAGGAAAACTCATATGAGATATATCAACCTTAGTCTGGCAGAAAGATATGTCAACGTACGTTACCTACATAGTTTTGTAATGCATGGATTGCTACTAAGGGTCAAACCCTATGCTGGCAGGAATGCCCCCATCCCTGGGTTCGTTCGGTGCTGAATCTTACTCCCAACTGAATAGACACTAAACTGACTTGTAGTCCATAATAGTATTGACTGAACTATTACTGATCATACTATCTAACTGAACTGAACTGAGTTTATTGGGTTTCGCTAACTGTGGAGTACTATTGAATCTGGTTAACTGACTGAGTTCACTGAGTTCTAAATTGAATACTGAACTGAGATTGTGACTGATTACTGAGTACTACTATTTGTAATGCTACTAAGACTATTCTATAATTACTGTAGCTCTAGGTAAACAGCTAAATTTTTTGGTACTGAATACCCCCAGGACTCGATAGCATGAAAAGTAAAGCATAGAGTAAACTTGAAAAGCATAACACTGTGTACTTGTTCATAACTCATCCATAGAGACATTTTATCAAACACTTGTAAGGCATAAGTTTATAGATATACTAACATGTCATGATTTTTTCCCCATTTAGTTCACACGATCACTTTAACAAATACTTGGGGAGCACCAATATGCACATGATACTAAACAACATTTAGGCATCATAACATCAATTCCCAAATTCACAAATTCAATGGCTTCAACATAAATTCACATAATACTACACACATGATAATCAATTCCACATGAAGCTTGTAATAAACCATGGATTAGAAACCCAATTAACATTATAATTATGATTACACTTAAATCCAATCATGAAATCAATCTACTTGAAGTTTAAAAAAGTTTCTTGGACTCCAAGGGTGAAAGAAACCCTTGGATGAACACTTCACATACCTGTGTACTTGAATTAATGAAGGTTGATGGTGAGTTCTTAAATCTTGAACCTTGAATTAGAAGCCTTAGGGTTTTTTTCTTGATTAATTTTAAGAATAGTGAATGGATTTTGCCTCTAAAGTGGCTAAATCTCGTGTTTTGGCGGTTGATAGACGTGGGAAAATAACCCAAATATCCCTGAGGATGCGAATTCTTAATGACTGAAAACTGGCCTAGCAACGCTGGGAGAAAATATTCATCGATGGGATCAACGCAACGCATCGAGTCTATATTGGTTCACTAGAAATAGAACTGGGAGCTGGGAGAAAACATTCATCGATGTGATAGATGATGCAGCACGTTGAGATCGCATCGATACATTGGTTTGGACTCCCAAACGTACTTCAAACGATTTTAAAAAAATCTGAAACTCTTTTGAGAATACCTACTGATATTCCTGGTCATGAAGCAACTTAAAGATCAGCATTTAATGGTCGAAAGGATCGCAGAATAAGATCACCAACTATGAAGGCTAAAATAACTCTTAAGTATGAATACTTAGCTAAAATTTTCTAAGTCTGGGACCCCTTAACAAGCTTTAAAGGACTGAATTAAGCTTAGGATTTGTGGGGTATTACAACTAGATGGACACAAATCATTCTTATGAGAAGAATCACTTTTGTCATCTATTGGATCAATTAGTGCTTGCTTACTTACAACAAGAATTGGATCTTCTTGCAACCTAGAAATACTAAGAGTATCACAAAGGGAAGGCTCATATAATCCTCCTTTAGGCAAACCACCAACTACATCCACTTGGCTACTATTAGCCTCATCACAAAATTCTAAAATTGGAGGAGTGTCTTACCTTGTAGCTCATATAAGGAGGGAATTTGGTTTCCAACTCCATAGCACAGAACTCGCTTCCTTTTTCGTCTTTCAATGTCATGTGTGATAGCTTCAATATGAGCCAAGTCAGTAGGACTAAAGGGAGAAATTAGATTTTGGGAACTAAAAACTTGGCATAGCCTTTTAAGGTTTCATTTCAAATCTTCAAAATGGACCACACACTCTCACCCTTCGATTTTCTCACACTTGGCTTCATAAGTGTTGAAAATTGGCTTGTAATCCGTGAGAAGTTGAGGGATTAGTTCTACTCTTGACCGAAATAGATTTTCATGCAAAGACTCTAAGAAATATTGTTCATACTTAAAGACAAGGGTTTACAACAAATAAAAAATACAACAGTACACAAGAAACACAAACACGAAGAAACAGACTCTAACAACTAATTCACAATCTAGTAGGTGATTACTAGTTGCTAATTAGGACTAGAATCAAGTAATGAAACTAAATAAACAAAGAAAAGAAACTTAGAAATATGAAATTTTGAGCCTTAGTTTGTTTTTGGAGGGTGGTGATGTGGCATCCACTTGGAAGCCTTGGATTGGGTGTTGGGAGTTGTTAAAATTAGAAATTTTTTTCTCTCAAAGTTGTATTGGTCAATCTTTCAAGTTGGAGGAGTGGAATTGCGGCTATGGTGAAGACAAACAAGACTTTGGAGACCTTTTCAAAATTCAAAAAGGTTGGACTTATCTTGCACCTTTTTGGCAAGACAACCTTTTTGAGGGTCTTGTCTCCTTTCCTCTTTTGTCAACCATGAAAAAGTGCTCTTTATAATTTTTGGAAATAACTCTTTTTCAAATTCTTATTGTCCCTTTCCTTCTTTGTGTTGTCTTGGAAATATTTTCACGACAAACAAAGACCACTCTCTTTTTTCTTAATTTTCTTGATAAACAACCATTCTTGAAAATTTCTTTCCAACAACATATGACAATGGTGAAGAACACCAAGAACAACTCCTTTGAAATTTTGGAGTTCTAGATGCACATTGGACCCCCAAACATCAACAATATTTTTTCAAGATCAAATCCTCATCAACAACATCAACCACAATACCACAGCAACAATACACGGCTCAAACTCACATTCATAACAACAACCTTCAAAAATTCAAGACAACCCAGAAATAGCTCAAATTTTGGATTTATACTCTAGAAGTGTTAGTGAAGAAGAACCCAACACTAGAAACAATCAAAACACACAAATTATAGACCAAGTCTCAGATAAAATAAGAAAAATGGGATAGATTGCTATTTTTTATGAGATTTTTGGTTTACAACACTTTTTTTATTTTTCAAGATAGCAAGCCCAAGATTGATTTCATAGAAACAAAATCAATCCTTGATCTGATACCAAATGATATGGAAATGACTATGGAAAACACAAGACAACATAAAAACAAAAGAATGCAACACTATGGCAGCAACAACACAAGATGAACAACCACACAAAGGAAATAACAACCAATGATTTCTCTATAATAAAAAAACAAACACTCAAATGATTATAAGAAAATAAAAAAGATAGGTAGTGCGACATACACTATTACAAGAAGTAGGAACTAAAGTGCGTATCAAACACTAGAACCCTTAAGACTTATATAGTAACATCAAACTCTTACATAGACACAAGAGGGATGTCAATCTACTCAAGCACCAATATTTCTAAGCCAAAATTCAACAAAAGTGAATCCATACTTATTCTTGCCCTATTTTTGGATGGAACTCTCTCACAAGAGAGAAAATCTCACAAGGATTCTTTAAAATCCATATTCAACAAAAAACTAAGAAAATAACCTAAAAAGAGGCTATTTATAAGATATTACAAAATAAAGATAAAATGACCAATATTCCCTTGATGAGAGGGGTGGCCATGGTGTGTTAAGACACTATGTACAATCTCTAAATTACCCTTAAAGAAAGGTCGGCCTTGGTATGTGAATTAGGGGGATGCCTTGGAGTGTTTTGGAGTGTGTAAAGCTCTTCAAAACACTTCTTCACTTGTTCTCTCGGGTAGTCATCAAGGAAAGCCTCCAAGCAACCCTCCACATACGGAATTTCTCTCTTAAATGTCCAAAATAGGTCCTCCATGCATGCTCTTGTATGCTCGAGGTTACCAAAGATTGAGTCTTTAAATATTGGCCTCCAAGGATGTCATCAAAGCCTATGTTTTCCATTTGGATCGTATCATTTCTGCTTTGATTTGGAGCACTTGAGCAAGATTGGAAAGGTTTGATTGGAGTTCATACCAAATTATCCATAGAGTAGAAGAAGGCTCAAAAAAATCAAAGAACTTTTCACTATCCAGAATCAAGTTTTAAATGTAGTTTTGTTTTTCTTATATTTATCTTTCCCTAATGTAATAAAGTTTAGTGAAAGAAATGAAAACAATCTTTTTTACAGCTGTTCAAACAATGTAGGGTCTGATTTCTCCTTCGTGGGGATAAGTAGGTAGCCTTTTGGCTCAGCCCCTAGCTTAAAAAATTATGTTATTCTCTACTTCTTTGGAAGAAGAAATAAGGGCGGAAAGAAGAGGAGTTGAACCTTCCTGATAAATTCCACTTATCCATATCAATGAGAAAAATCTTGTTCATTGGAATTCTTAAGTCATCATTATCCCATGGATCAATTCGCATGAGAGGAGAAATAACTTTATGTGTTTACTTCCTGCCTCATCATCTTACATTATTTATTACTAACAGAATCTAACACGTCAACCTTCGAGTTGTGTTTACTTTACAGATAATAAAAACTACTCTCTGTTGGCATAAAATGGAAAATATTTCTACTTCACTAGATCAAAGTGGATAAAGATTCCTCTCTTGATTATAGCTTTGTTATAGGAAATAAAAAATGACTAGTAGTAAAATTGGACTCTACCAGCAATTTTTCAAAACCTATAAGTGATGGCCTTGATGATGGAATAGGAAAAAGTGTGATACTATCATGGAAGAATTTTCCAAGACAGTCGGAATCAAGGAAGATGATTTGGAGAAAACGTTGTTGAACTGGACTTCCACTCTACTTATTACTCCCCAATCAATAGGATAAATGGCAAAATAAAATTTAATTTTCTACAGAAATGGTGGTAGTACGGATGAGTCCTGAAACCCATCCTTTAAGTTTGTTGGCTCCTCTTTTTCTTTTTATAATTTTCAAAAGGCATAAGCCCACACTCGTGTGGGTCATAGTTAGAGTTTGTAAATAATTTCTCAAAATTCAATAAAAGCCTCCTCTATTGCAAAAATCTTTACTATTTATTTGTTTTATCCATTGATATTGACAAATTTACCTAGTTTTTGGAAAAGTAACAAACATCTAAAACCCTTGTCAATCTCATGTATTGTCAAGAGAAAAATGAACAAATCAAGAAAAATAATTATGTAACGCCCCGAGATCCCATCGCAAGACGTCCCACGGTGCTTATGATCCCGAAGGACCACAAGCTAATCCTTTACTGATATCTGTACCTGTACACTGCATAATATCTAAAATAAATGTAGAAACTAGCCATAAGGTTCAACACATCTAAGAATACTCATAATACAGAAAATTAAATACTAATACATCCATCTAAAAAGCCTTTAATCTATCTAAATTGCAGAGTTGATGAGACAGGTCCCCAACTAACTCCATCAACTGAAAAAAAAACAAAGACTGAAGCAATAATAGTAAACTGAAATTCATCCTCAAAAAAAGAGGACTCACTGCTACTGCTGCTGACTAGGACTGAACTGCTGAGGATACTCTGATCTTGTGCCTCCGAACCTATGGTGTCAAATAAAACACCATAGCACAAATACATCAGTACAAAAATGTTCCGAGTATGTAGACGAGGCAGGCTAATGCAAGGGCTCATGCATTCACAATATCTAAGCTAAAAAATCATGAAGATGCCGCATAATAACACATACATGAATGCACAGAACATGAACACAATCATCGAAACTCTAGATACTGAAATACGGATACCACCTTACTGTAGACGAAACTCACTACTAAAACTGAGATATGGAATCACTGACTCATCTAATACTGATAACTAAGGATCTGGATGTACTTACATCAAGGACTGAACTCTGGGCTTACTGTTTTCGACTGACAGAATTAGAGATAAACTATTCTAACAAATTATTCTAGAGCGATTCTCAATGATAAGAAGTATGATCACGTCCGAATTTGACAACATAAATACTTAATAGAATCTGAAGTGGAGATCAAGCCTATCTGATGGGAGATCTCTAGATATGATAATAAGAACACTCAACAAGGTCTGAGACTGAGATCATCTTTTCTAACAAATTACTTTGGAAGCTTTATCAATGATAAGAAATATGATTATATCTGAATCTGGTGACAAAATTATTCATTAGAAAACTGATACTGTGATCAAGCCTGTCTGGTGGCATATCTCTGAATATGCTATCAAACAACTGCATATAAGACCAAGCCTATCTGACGGGATGGTCCATAAATTAATGGAACTATTTGAGTTCCTCTCTGAGATAAACTACTGTACCATACAATCCTGATTTTTGAAGATTGATTCTGAGACTGAGCTGAGACTGAATCTGAAACTGAAACTATGGGAAGTAGTCATCTAACTGACATGCCCCAACCTATCACAGGTGGGGTCCAACCTCTACCCCCGGTTGGGAGGGTGCCAATACCGTGCCATGGGTAAAGACATTATCTTTTCTCTAAGGTCAGGCTCTCTGGAGGTGACCCTCAACAGGACATCAAGCTTACTTAATGGGTGACTCCTTTTCCTGTGCTGGCTACACAGTTCTGGAATGCAAGGATTACTTTTAAGAATCACACCCTCTACTAGCAAGAGAGTTCCCATCCTTGAGTTTGCTCGGTGCTGAATCCTACTCCCAACTGAAAGACTCTAGGTTGATTCTTAGACTATACTAGACAAAGCTAAATCTGATACTAATTATGTTTCTCAAAAGATCTGACTGAGTTACGCTGAGATTACTAAGTTTCGTATCTGACAGAAAAGATATCGAATCATAGTATCTGACTGACAATACAGATCTTGAATAGATTACTCGAATCACTTCTAAGATTAGAATTGAATCACTTGAATACTATTAGAACTGAGATAATTACAGGACTGAGGCTAGATTACTAGTGATACAGAGATTACAGATATTGTAGAGATAACTGAGATTACTTAGCTTTCTTAAGTTGTTCACTTGTCTGAGGATACAGAGTTCTATAATTTACTGAAATTTGAGAATCATAGCTTGACTGGAATTATCAAGAAACTGACATAGGCTCTAGACAACAGCTCTATTATCGGGTATAAATATCCCCAGGACTCGATGACATAAAAGTAAAGCATAATTATTCATTCATCATCACGTTTATTCATATCTCATCACAATCGTTCATGCATTATCACAAGTATCAAAGCATCTCACAATCATTAAAGCATTTTCACAATCGCTGAGGGGTCACTTTAGGCATCTCGGAATCATAATCTTATAATAACGTAGGGGAAACATGCTACTAAAGCGTACTCCATTCAACAAGGTTTTACCTCAGCTATTTCATACCTATATCAATCTTGACATGTGTTTGGATATCACATAACTTAGGAAAACTTCATACTATCACGTCATAACCTACTTACTAACCACTTGGCATGTATTAAAAGCTTAGCATATATCAGGAGCACATAATTGGGAAAATTACTACTATCACCACTCCACTTGTTCTCTAAGGTCCTTCAACAAAACACTAGACATGCACGGATTCACACTTATTTGAGAATTTCCTACAACTATGGAATAATTCATTCACTTGGGCATTTTATCAAAACACTAAGCACAAACTAACTCACAATTTGGGGTTTCCTATTCAACATACTATAATGGTCCTTATGTTTCACCTATGATCTTTATCAAACCTATAGGGGACATGCTTCACTTATTCAACCATTTCTACACCCAAAATTCATGAACACATCACATAGAAAATAACTTCAAGAAGGTCTATCACAAATATCACATGAATTCCACATATTAGGGTCAAACCTCATAAATTTTGTAGGCAAACATAAATCAAAACTCAAAAACACATTAAACATTAATTTAAACTCATAAAAATCATTAACAACTCATAAACATAAAAATCTTTTAGTTTTAAAAAGGGTTCTTGAGCTTCTTGGATGAAAGGGACCTAAGAATCAATATCTACATACCTTAATCTTTGAAATTAAATGAATTCTAATGCTTGAGACTCTATCCGCACTTGTAATAAATAATTGTCAAAGCCCACACTATAAGGAACTTGATTCATGAAGAAATCTTGAAGATTTATGGATGAATTTTTGGAAGATTAGGGTTCTTGAATTGAAACCCTAGATATACTCTCTTTAGAGAATTGGAAGAGAAATTGAGAAATTAGAGTTTGGAGATGGATGCTCATATTTATAGAGGCGTCCAAAAGGTGAAAATGACCAAAATACCCTTGCAAAAATGCCCTTAAATTGCTGGAGAAATATTGTTGATGACATTCGTGACAAGCCATCAAGTTGGTGATAGGCCGTCATGAATTATTGTCACAAAATGGTGAAATTTTGAGTTTCTCGTTAAGGTTGACGACATTGATGATAGGCCATCACGGGCATATGATGGATTGTCACAAAATGTTGTTACCAGGGTTATAAATCTACCCAGGTCTGATGACATTGGTGAAAGGCCATCACGGGCGTGACGGCTTGTCATAGTTGTCGTCACCAGTTTCCCAGCCAGACATGCTGGAGTAAAATAGGAATAATTCTTTTCTCCGATATGGATTTTTGATGAAGTTAGTATTGTTGGAAAGATAATTCAAACAGCTTTCATTTCATATATTTTAGGTCCTCTAATTCAATATATACAATGATTTATGGTCGATTAAATTTGACCCAAATTTTGACGGTCACTAAAACTTGAACGATAGAAAAGATTTCAACTCATCCTTGAGTTAGGGGACCTCTATGATATTAATTCATGCTCAAATATATTCCCACACGATTCAAAGTATTTCATAATTGGGAGGATATTTCTAAAACATTTTGACTCAGATTTTTGCTTTATAAAAGTACGCTATAGGGCTCGGACTGGAAGAGGATTTTACGGGGAATTACATTATCTCCCCCTTGAGAACATTCATCCTCGAATGTCGCTTGATAGACTGAGAATATGGATCAACAGAACTTACTCAAGAAATGGAAACATCTCAAATTAGGACTACGCAACTGGACTGACATATAGAGTTCACACACAGGGCATGCATATCTGATGCATGGACTCATAACTGGGATGATAGCATGAATACATGATTGAACACATGCTGACAAGCTGAACTCTTTCTACTAAATGTGCATATCTAATGCATGAATGTCCGGCTAAGCGGACTTTCGAAAGCACAACTTGACAATGCAATAACGACTGATGCTAACTTTATAAAGAAAATATGAACATGCATTGGGATAAATCTAATGGCATGCAATATCATAATACTATGGGGTATCTCCCCCTTGGGACTCTATGTCCTTCTAAACACACTTTGCTGAAATACTGGGGCGGTGCGCGGGGAACCTACAGACTGTGTCATGATTGACCGATCAAGATATGAAACTCATGCAGGACACATGATAACATATAAGCTCAAAATGGGATCAAAGGATCTAACAATGCATATCACAGAGATGAAGGGCTCATAACATAGCCGGGTCTATTTTAGAGAATCCTTTCCAATCAAGGCGAGCCTGAAACGCATGAAGTCTACCCTTTTGAGTCAGCACTCTATATTCTCGTATTCTATGGCCTGGCTCACCATACCCAAAGCATACATCACATCGGTCTACACACACCTTGGTGGCACCTGCCACACTCTTCATAACTCAAATGCGTACGAACACCACTAGCACTACTCTAGGCTTTAGAGCTTGGCACTCCCTCAGATCTGCCACCCCCAAACACAAGTGCGAGTACACTAGCTAAAGATGGAGCTGGGATATAAAATTCTCCAAGCATAATGAGAACTACTACCACCTTGAGACCATGACTGCAAGAAACCACGACTACCTATCTTGGATCTCTTACTCACTCTCTCTCTCTTCAGAACATACAGAATTTGGGTGATCTTCTTCACCTCCTCTAGATAAAGCTGCAAATTCTCACCTACTACTGACCTAAAGAATTCTGGCAGATTCATTTTCATAAAATTTCTAACCCTAGCTGTGGTGGAATTCCCATCTTACTGAGGTGGGGCTGCAGCCTGATGGTTCCCCTGAACATTAGTCACAGCTTGGGCTAGAGCCTAAAAAGCTACCCAAAACTCTATATGTGACACACTCTCTTTCTCAGGATCTACTGGCTGTGGGGGTTGATCACCAACCCCACGGACAAAATCTCTGTGAGGAGCCATACTCTATAATTGGAAGAAAGTAGTGGATTAGACTAAGGATCAAATTGAGCTCATGCTCACTCGCACGAAATGATCACTGAAAGAAGAGGAACTACTCCTAAAAACATCCCGTAGCCTCTTGTACATAAATGTGGCGCGCTACACACCCATGCACAAGACTCTACTAGATGCGTCTTTTCAGACTCCCTAGGACACTCTTGAACCTTAGGCTCTAACACCAATGTAATGCCTCGAGATCCTATCACGAGATGTCACACGGTGCTTATGACCACGAAGGACCACAAGCTAACCCTTTACTGATATCTATAACTGTACACTGTATAATATCTGAAATAAATGCGGAAACAAGCCATAAGGTTCAACACATCTATGAATACTCATAATACAGAAAACTGAACACTAATACATCCATCTGAAAATCCTCTAAACTATCTGAACTGCGGAGTTGATAGGACAGGTCCCAACTAACTCCATCAACTGAAAATAAACAAAGACTGAAACAATAATAGTAAACTAAAATTCGTCCTTGAAAGAAGAGAACTCACTGCAACTACTACTGACTAGGACTGAACTACTGAGGATACTCTAGTTCCTGTGCCTCTGAACCCATGGAGTCAAATAAAACACCATAGCGCAAATGCATCAGTACAATAATGTACCGAGTATGTAGACGAGGTAGGCTAATGCAAAGGCTCATGCATGCACAATATCTAAACTGACTAATCATGAAGATGCCGCATGAGAACACATACATGAATGCACAGAAAATGAACATAATCATCGTAACTCTAGATACTGAAACTCGGATACCACCTTACTGCAGATTGAACAAACTACTAAAATTGAGATACAGAATCACTGACTCATCTAAAACTAATAATTGAGGACCTGGATGTACTTACATCAAGGACTGAAATCTGAGCTTACTATTTTTGACTGACAGAATTAGAGATCAACTTTTTAACAGATTATTCTGGAGCGATTCTCAATGATAAGAAATATGATCATGTCTGAATCTGACAACATGAATACTTAATAGAATCTGAAATGGACATCAAGCCTATCTGACAGGAGATCTCTAAATATGATAATAAGAATACTCAACATGGTCTGAGACTGAGATCATATTTTCTAACATATTACTTTGGAATCTTTATCAATGATAAGAAATATGATTATATCTAAATCTGACAACAAAAATATTCAATAGAAATCTAATACTTTAATCAAGCCAGTCTGGCGGCATATCTCTGAATATGATATCAAACAACTGTATATAGGACCAAGCCTATGTAATGGGATGGTCCATAAATCAATAAAACTATCTGAGTTCCTCTCTGAGATAAATGATTGTACCACACAGTCCTGATTTCTGAAGATTGATTCTAAGATTGAGACTGAATCTAAAACTAAAACTGTGGGAAGTAGTCATCTAACCGACATGCCCCAACCTACCAAAGATGGGGTCCAACCTCTACCCCCGATTGGGAGGGTGCCAATACCGTGCCACGGGTAAAGACATTATCTTCTCTCTAAGGTCAGGCTCTCTGGCAGTGACTCTCAATAGGACATCAAGCTTGCTTAACGGGTGACTCCTCTTCCCGTGTTGGCTATACAGTTCTGGAATGCAAGGATTGCTTTTTAAAATCACAACCTTTACTAGCAGGTGAGTTCCCATCCTTGGGTTCGCTCGGTGCTAAATCCTACTCCCAACTGAAAGACTTTGGGTTGATTCTTCGATTGTACTAGACAAAGCTAAATCTGACACTAATCATATTTCTTAAAAGATCTGACTAAGTTACGCTGAGATTACTTAGTTTTGTATCTGACGAAAAAGATATCAAATCATGGTATCTGGCTGACAATACAGATCTTGAATAGACTACTCGAATCACTTCTGAGATTAGAATTGAATCACTTAAATACTATTAGAACTGAGCTAATTACAGGACTGAGGCTAGATTACTAGTGATACAGAAATTACAGAGATAACTGAGATTACTGATCTTTTTAAGTTTTGCACTTGTCTGAGAATACAGATTTCTATAATTTATTGAGTTTTGAGAATCATGGCTCAACTAGAATTATTAAGAAACTGACATGGGCTCTAGACAACAATTCTATTGTCGGGTATAAATACCCCCACGACTCGATGACATAAAAGTAAAGCATAATCACTCATTCATCATCAAGTTCATTCATATATCATCACAATCGTTCATGCATCATCACAATCATCAAAGCATCTCATAATTATTAAAGCATTCTCACAGTCACCGAGGGGTCACTTTAGGCATCTCGGAATCATAATCATATAATAACATAGGGGAAACATGCTACTAAATCATACTCCATTCAACAAGGTTTTACCTCGGCTATTATTTCATACCTATATCAATCTTGACACGTGTTTGGATATCACATAGCTTGGGAAAACTTCATACTATCATGTCATAACCTACTTGCTAACCACTTGGCATGTATTAAAAGCTTAGCATATATCAAGAGCACATAATTGAGGAAATTACTACTATCACCTCTCCACTTGTTCACTAAGGTCCTTCAACAAAATACTAGACATGTACGGGTTCAGACTTATTTGGAAATTTCCTACTACCATGGAATAATTCATTCACTTAGCCATTTTATCAAAACACTAAGCACAAACTAACTCACAATTTGGGGTTTCCTATTCAACATACTATAATGGCCCTTATGCTTCACCTATGCTCTTTATCAAACCTATGGGAGACATGCTTCACTTATTAAACCATTTCTACACCCAAAAGTCATGAACACATCACATAGAAAACAACTTCAAAAAAGTCTATCACAAACATCACATGAATTCCATATACTAGGGTTCTTAAATTTTGTAGGCAAACATAAATCAAAACTCAAAAACACATTAAACATCAATTTAAACTCATAAAAATCATTAACAACTCATAAACATTAAAGTCTTTTAGTTTTAAAAAGGGTTCTTGAGCTTTTTGGATGAAAAGGACCCAAGAATCAACATCTACATACCTTAATCTTTGAAATTAAATGAATTCTAATGCTTGAGAATCTATCCGCACTTGTAACAAATAATTCTCGAAGCCTACACTATGAGGAACTTGATTCTTGAAGAAATCTTGAAG
Organism: Capsicum annuum; assembly: GCF_002878395.1. Lineage (NCBI taxonomy): Eukaryota > Viridiplantae > Streptophyta > Magnoliopsida > Solanales > Solanaceae > Capsicum > Capsicum annuum. Next base: position 112,309,584 of record NC_061119.1, read on the forward strand.
ATTTATGGATAAATTTTTGGAAGATTAGGGTTCTTGAATTGAAACCCTAGATATACTCTCTTTAGAGAATTGAAAGAGAAATGGAGAAATTAGGGTTTAGAGATGGATGCTCAAGTTTATAGAGGCTTCCAAGAGGTGGAAATGACCAAAATAACCTTGCAAAAACGCCCTTAAATTTTTGGAAAAATATTGCTGACGACATCTATGACAAGCCGTCAATTGGTGATAGGCCATCACGAATTATCGTCACAAAAGGGTGAAATTTTGAGTTTCTGGTTAAGATTGACGACATTGGTGATAGGCCATCACAAGGGTGACGGCTTGTCAAAAAATGTCATCACCAGGGTCAAAAATCTGCCCAGGTCTGACGACATTGGTGATAGGCCATCACAGGCATGACGTCTTATCACAATTGTCATCACCAGTTTCCCACCCAGATATGCTGGAGTAAAATAGACATAACTCTTTGCTCCAATATCAGTTTTTGACAAATTGGTATCGCTGGAAATTTAATTCAAAGAGATTTCATTTGATATATAGTAGGTTCTCTAATTCGATATATACAAGGATTTATGGTCTATTGAAGTGGACCCAAATTTTGATAGTCAGTAAAACTTAAACGATAGAAAAGATTCAACTCATCCTTGAGTTAGAGGACCTCTATGATCTTAATTCATGCTCAAATAGATTCCCACACCATTCAAAGTATTTCATACTTGGGAGGATATTTCTGAAATATTTTGACTCGGATATTTGCTTTACCAAAATACGCTCTAAGGCTCGGGCTGGAAGTGGATTTTATGGGGCATTACATTATCTCCCCCTTAAGAATATTCGTCCTCGAATGTCTCTTAATAGATTGAGAATACGGACCAACAGCACTTACTCAAGAAATGGAAACAGATCAAATGACTGACATATAGAGTTCTCACACAGGGCATGCATATCTGATACATGGACTCATAACTGGGATGATCTCATGAATACATGACTGAACACACGCTGACAAGCTGAACTCTTTCTACTAAATGCACATATCTAATGCGTGAATGTCCGGCTAAGCTAACTTTCGAAAGCACGACTTGACAATGCAATAACGACTGATACAAAATTTATAAAAAAAATTTGAACATGCATCCGGAGGAATCTAATGGCATGCAACATCATAATACTATAGGGTATCTTCCCCTTGGGACTCTATGTCCTTCTAATCACACTTTGCTGAAATACTGGGGCAGTGGGCGGGGCACCTATAGACTGGGTCATAATTGACCGATCAAGATCTGAAACTCATACATGACTCATGATAACATATAAGCTCAAAATGGGATCAAAGGATCTAACAATGCATATCACAAATATGAAGGGCTTATAACATACCCAGGTCTATTTTAGGGAATCCTTCCTAATCAAGGCGAGCCTGAAACGCATGAAGTCTACCCCTTTGAGTCAGCACTCTACATTCTCACATTCTATAGCCTAGCTCACCACACTGAAAGCATACATCACTACTAGATCTACACACACCTTGGTGGCACCTGCCACACTTTCCACAACTCAAATGGGTACGAACACCATTAGCACTACTCTATGCTTTAAATCTTGGCTCTCCCTCAGATCTGCCACCCCCAAACATAGGTGCGAGTACACTAGCTAAAGATGAAGCTAGGACTAAAAATTCTCTGACCATATTGAGAACTACTACCACCTTGAGACCCTGACTGTGAGAAACCACGACTACCTATCTTGGATATCTTACTCACTCTCTCTCTTCAAAAACATGCATAATCTAGGTGATCCACTTCACCTCCTCTAGATAAAGCTGTGGGTTATCACCTACTACTTACCCAAAGAATTCTGGCAGGTTCATTTACATGAAATTTCTAACCCTGACTGTGGCAGAATTCCCATCTTGCTAAGGTGGGGCTGCAGCCTGACGGTTCCCCTGAACATTAGTCACAGCTTGGGCTAGCACCTGAAAAGCTGTCTGAAACTCTGTATGTCATACACTCTATTTCTCAGGATCTACTGGCTATAGGGGTTGATCACCAACCCCACGAACAAAATCTCTTTGAGGAGGTATACTCTGTAATTAGAAGAAAGAAGTGGATTGACTAAGGATCATACTCACTCACATGCAATGATCACTGAAAGGAGAGGAACTGCTCCTAAGAACATCCCGTAGCCTCTTGTACATTAATGTGGCGCGCTACACACCCATGCACAAGACTCCACTAGATGTGGCTTTTCAGACTCCCTAGGACACTCTTGAACCTTAGGCTCTGATACCAAGTTTATAACGCCCCGAGATCCCATTGCGAGATGTTACACAGGGCTTATGACCCCGAAGGATCACAAGTTAACCGTTTACTGATATCTGTACCTGTACACTATATAATATCTGAAATAAATGCAGAAACTAGCCATAAGGTTCAATACATCTATGAATACTCATAATATAAAAAATTGAATACTAATACATCCATCTGAAAAGCCTCTAAACAATCTAAATTGCGTAGTTGATGGGATAGGTCCCCAACTAACTCCATCAACTAAAATAAACAAAGACTGAAGCAATAATAGTAAATTGAATTTCATCCTCGAAAGAAAAGGACTTACTACTACTGCTGCTGACAAGGACTGAACTGCTAAGGATACTCTGGATCCTGTGCCTCTAAACCTATGGTGTCAAATAAAACACCATAGCACAAATACGTCAGTACAAGAATGTACTGAGTATATAGACGAGGTAGGCTAATGCAAGGGCTCATGCATGCACAATATCTAAACTGACTAATCATGAAGATGCCTTATGAGAACACATACATGAATGTATAGAACATGAACACAATCATCGTAACTCTAGATATTGAAACTCGGATACCACCTTACTACAACTGAACTCACTACTAAAACTGAGATACAGAATTACTGACTTATCTGATACTGATAACTAAGGATCTGGATTTACTTACATCAAGGACTAAACTCTGAGCTTACTATTTTAGACTGACAGAATTAGAGATCAACTTTTCTAATAGATTATTCCAGAATGATTCTTAATGATAAGAAGTATGATCATATCCGAATCTGACAACATGAATACTTAATAAAATTTGAGATGGAGATCAAGCCTGTCTAATTAGAGATCTCTAGATATGATAATAAGAATACTCAACATGGTTTGAGACTGGGATCAAATTTTCTTATAGATTACTTTGGAAGCTTTATCAATGATAAAAAATATGATTATATCTAAATCTGACGATAAGAATATTCAATAGAAATCTGATACTATGATCAAGCCTGTATGGCGGCATATCTCTAAATATGATATCAAACAACTGTATATAAGACAAAGCCTATCTGACGAGATAGTTCATAAATCAATGGAACTATCTGAGTTCCTCTCTGAGATAAATGATTGTACCATACAGTCCTGATTTCTGAAGATTGATTCTGAGACTAAGACTGAATCTAAAACTGAAACTGTGGGAAGTAGTCATCTAATCGACATGCCCCAACCTACCATAGGTGGGGTCCAATATCTACCCCCGGTTGAGAAGGTGCCAATATCGTGCCATGTGTAAAGATATTATCTTTTCTCTAAGGTTAGGCTCTCTGGCGGTGATGAGGACATCAAGCTTGCTTAATGGGTGACTCATTTTCCTGTGCTGGCTATATAGTTCTAGAATGCAAGGAATGTTTCTAAGAATCATACCCTCTACTAGCAGGTGAGTTCCCATCCTTGGGTTCGCTCGGTGTTGAATCATATTCCCAACTAAAAGACTCTAGGTTGATTCTTAAAATGTACTAGACAAAGCAGAATCTAATACTGATCATGTTTCTCAAAAGAGCTGACTGAGTTACGCTGAGATTACTTAGTTTCGTATCTGACAGAAAAGGTATCTCACTGACAATACAGGTCTAGAATAGATTACTTAAATCACTTCTGAGATTAGAATTGAATCACTTGAATACTATTAGAACTGAGCTGATTACAGGACTGAGGCTAGATTACTAGTGATACAGAGATTACAGAGATAACTGAGATTACTGAGCTTTCTTAAGTTTTGCACTTGTCTGAGGATACAGAGTTCTATAATTTACTGAGTTCTGAGAATCATGGCTCAACTAGAATTATCTAGAAACTAACACGGGCTCTAGACAACAGTTGTATTGTCGGGTATAAATACCCCCAGGACTCGATGACATAAAAGTAAAGCATAATCATTCATTCATCTTCACGTTCATTCATATATTATTAAAATTTTTCTTAAATTATCACAAGCATCAAAGCATCTCATAATCATTAAAGCATTTTCACAGTCACGGAAGGGTCACTTTAGGCATCTCGAAATCATAATCATATAATAATGTAGGGGAAACATGCTACTAAATCATACTCCATTCAACAAGGTTTTACCTTAGCTATTTCATACCTGTATCAATCTTGAGACGTGTTTGGATATCACATAGCTTAGAAAAACTTCATACTATCATTCTATAACCTACTTGCTAACCACTTGGCATGTATTAAAATCTTAGCATATATCAGGAGCACATAATTGAGGAAATTACTACTATCACCTCTCCACTTGTTCACTAAGGTCCTTCAACAAAACACTAGACATGCACGGGTTCACACTTATTTGGGAATTTCCTACTACCATGGAATAATTCATTCACATGGGTATTTTATCAACACACTAAGCACAAACTAACTCACAATTTGGGGTTTCCTATTCAACATACTATAATGGCCCTTATGCTTCACCTATACTCTTTATCAAACCTATGGGGGACATGCTTCACTTATTCAACAATTTCTACACCCAAAATTCATGAACACATCCCGTATAAAACTACATCAAGAAGGTCTATCACAAACATCACATGAATTCCACATATTAGGGTCAAAGCTCATAAATTTTGTAGGCAAACATAAATAAAAACTAAACAACACATTAAACATCAATTTAAACTCATAAAAATCACTAAAAACTCATAAACATAAAAATCTTTTAGTTCTAAAAAGGGTTCTTGAGCTTATTGGATGAAAGGGACCCAAGAATCAACATCTACATACCTTAATCTTTGAAATTAAATAAATTATAATGCTTAAGACTCTATCCGTACTTGTAATAAATAATTGTCGAAGCCCACACTATAAGAAACTTGATTCATGAAGAAATCTTGAAGATTTATGGATGAATTTTTGAAAGATTAAGGTTCTTGAATTGAAACCCTAGATATACTCTCTTTAGAGAATTGGAAGAGAAATTGAGAAATTAGGGTTTGGAAATGGATGCTCATATTTATAGAGGCTTTCAAAAGGTGAGAAATAACCAAAATACTCTTACAAAAATTCTCTTAAATTGCTGAAAAAATATTGCTGACGACATCCGTGATAAACCATCAAGTTAGTGATAGGCCATCACGAATTGTCGTCACAAAAGGGTGAAATTTTGAGTTTCTGGTTATGGTTGACGACATTGGTGATAGGCCATCACGGGAGTGATGGATTGTCACAAAATGTCATTACCTAGGTTAGAAATCTACCCAGGTCTGATGACATTGGTGATAGGCCATCACGGGCATGACGGCTTGTCATAATTGTCGTCACCATTTTCCCAGTCAAACATGATGGAGTAAAATAGGCATAACTCTTTGCTCCTAAATCAGTTTTTTTACGAAATTGGTATCGTTGGAAATATAATTTAAAGAGCTTTTATTTGATATCTAGTAGGTCCTCTAATATGATATATACAAGGAGTTATGGTGGATTGAAGTTGACCCAAATTTTGACAGTCACTAAAACTTGAACGATAGGAAAGATTTCAACTCATCCTTGAGTTAGGGGACTTCTATGATCTTAATTCATGCTCAAATAGATTCCCACACCATTCAAAGTATTTCATACTTGGGAGGATATTTCTAAAATATTTTGACTCGGATATTTGCTTTACCAAAATACGCTCTAAGGCTCGGACTGGAAGATGATTTTGCAGGGCATTACAAATGATGAATGAGAGTCAATGATCCTAGGATAGTAAGTAAAAGATCCAAAGAGTTCGAGAATCAATAAAACCTAACCTATGAAAAATTGAGGTGGTTAACCAAGGGAACAATGCCCAAGTTAAGAGAATTAGGGTCAATGTCTATCTAGCAAAGGCAAGGAAGAAGAAATCTTATCGATTCTCTCAGAGGAACGTGGATATTTGGCCCATCCTTCCATCAAGACAAATTCAATAAAAGCATCACGTCATCTATATAGTGTTATCCATAAAAGCCTTAAGTCTATCCTAGTGGGATAGATAAGAGTATCTAGAGCCAATTAACCCTGAAGATGGGTCTTATTCTGAACTACGTTTGACCTGAATTCTGAATAATGAGATACGTACGTGGCCTATGTCAGCTTCAGTCAACCCCTTAAGAGAATTTGTCCTTTTCTTTTATGTACGAACTACATTTGACCTGAATTTCCTACAAAGGGATATGTAGGCAGCCTATGTTGGCTTCAGTCAACCCCTTAGGAGAATTTACCCTTTTCTTCTATGTATGAACTATGTGATGACCTGAATTCTCAAGAATGAGAAATGTACGTAGCCTATGTCGGCTTTAGGCAACCCATTAGATTTTTTTGTATATCCCTAGTATAGTCCTAAACTATGTTTGACCTGATTTTTGCTTTAACGGGATATGTAGGAACTCCAACGGCTCGATCATATCACCCCAAAAAATGGAAAATGGAGTAGAAATTTTGAGAAGTAATCTCAAAAATTAAAAAAAAATCACATCTTACAAAGAAAATGAAGACAGCCAAAGACTTTGGATCCTCAGAAGACAAGATCATCTCAAACAGTATAAAACTAAGGAAGAAATTTTGAGGAGGTCCTCAAAATTTCCACTGCTATATTAGAATATATTTTGATTCCCAGGCACCAGAGGTCAAAGCCAAGCTTTAGAAATCACTAGTTGCGACAAAGTCCAGCTAGTCTAAATCTCTAGCTATGACCAAAATTTTGGTAGAACTTTTCAACAACAATGATGAGTTTTTGGAAATCCTCCATCGAATGTCAAATATAGTCGAATCCTAAGAGAAACACATTCGTTGATCTAGTAAATGACATGACTGACAGATTTTCTTAAAAGCTTTTACAAAAGTTTATGAAACTAATTTTTTAAAATCAAGACTATCTTTAAAAATCTATACACATTTTTTAAAATAGTTTTTGCCTAAGCATCAATTGAAATGGGGAGTCAGGGTGGAAGTCCAAAATGAAAGAGCATATGAAATATGGAAAGGAGCAAACAAAGATCGAAGGAGGTCAACATGGAGTAGTTTTCACTCAAAACTAATAATTTTTCTATGGATGTAGGGACCAATGCAAAAAATGGGTATCTTCTTCAAAAAATCTCATAAAAATTGGGAACCACACTAAAGTATATAATGCTCAAGATTGGTATATTGGGGTAGCCCCAATGATGGGTTTAATACCCATTTATCAAGTACATTTTGAATTGTCTATGCCATTTTAAGAGATCATGGATGACAAATCAATGCATCTTCCCTCTCACTCTTACAGTGGTCCATCTCACCCTTCTTCACCCTCAAGTTCTCCTTGAAAATACAAAGATTGTATGGACAAACAAGATAATATCTTTGAAAGAAAAAATATTATCGCTAAATTTATTGAGGAATTAAAATCCAAGAGGGGTTTCATACCATCCAAGAAGGTGAGAAAGTCATACACTCTAATAGTAGAGGTTAGGAAGAAGAAAAAAGCAATTAGACATATACTCTCAAATATGAAACAAAAAAAAATTATAACTCCTCCTTCTCCAAAAGATTTTGAAGTTCAGGGACCATCGAAGAAGGTGGACATATACGCGAAACTTGATGCCAAATAGGAGGTTGTTCTGCGAGAGAGCAAAAATTTCAAGCAACGCGCAAAAACCATCACCATTAATACCTTTTCCCGCCTATGGTACATAGACACGGTAAGTTTACTTTTCCTAACCTAGCCTTCTAATCTACTCTACAAAGAAGAAGCTACGTAATAGATCTCTCATCTGTTACAACAACTGGGTATTCTGGTGCAACTGGCAGTGGTTCTGTGGAAATATATTATCCATCTATTGCATAAGTTGCATTATATGTGTAATATGTTAATAGATTCAGAGAACCCTATGCAACAGATGGTCCATCTATTGTATCTTTCCACTTTGATTTTCTTTTTTAAAATTATTAACCTATTTAAAAATTATCTTTTTATAACACAGTATGTTGATAAAATTCTCTGCCTCATGAGGGGTAGATAATTAGCATACCCAGATACTAAAGATCTTGCCGAAAGGATAATGGACCTTAACTGATACAAGAATTTTAAGAATAGGTACGATAAGCTCATTGTGTTAACGTCAACTCCCGGTGGCCCAGGATTTAATTCATGTTGAGGAATTAAAATTCAAGAGGGGTTTCATACCATTCAAGAAGGTAATAAGGTGATACATTCCTATAGTGGAAGTTAGGAAGAAGAAAAAGCAATTTGGCATATACTCTCTAATATGAAACAAAAAATATTGCAACTCCTCCAAAAGTTATTGAAGTTCAGGGATAATTGAAGAAGGTGGACATATTCGCAGAACTTGATGCCAAATAGAAGGTTCCTCTGAGAAAGACCATAAACTCCAAGCGACGCAAAAAAACCTTCACCATGAATACCTGTAATACCCTGAATTTTGAGCTAGAATGAAAAACCGTTATTTCTATACGTAGATGATCTAAAAGCCAGAAATCTTATGAAAATTTAGCATGTTAATCAATTATGTAGTGTGGGGACCTATTTGAGTATGAATTGAGATCATAGAGGTCCCCTAACTCTAGGATAAGTTGAAAGATTTCCTATTGTTCGAGTTTGAGTGAACGTCAAAACTTGGGTCAAATTTAATCAACCATAACTCTTTGTATATAATGAATTATAGGGCCTAATATATGTAAAATGAAATATCTTCGAATTAGCTTTCCAACAATACCAATTTCGCCAAAATCTAATACCCGAATGAAAAGTTATGGCCATTTTTGTGACTGAGATAGTAGCATCACACGATTAGCGCGCGACGCATGCTCTATCACATGCACCTAATTTCCAAGTTCTATTTTTGCATTTTTAAGGGCAAAAGTGGTATTTTCCACCCCTTATTCAGCAATAACATGAGATTAAATCTCCCAAATAACAAAATAACGTTATTTTCTCCCAAAATCACCAAGAACACTCCTTAGGGTTTCAACCCAAAGATCAAAATATCTTAAGATTTCATCATGGCTTTTTAATAATTCTTTGAGATTCAGAATCTTCATTACGAGGGCTACAAGAAGCACTCATCAATTATTCGAATAAGATCCATAAACATGAGTTCATTCAAGAGTCATAAATTAAGGTACGTGGGGTTTTTCTAAAATTTCATGGGCAAAGAAACCATTTTTAATTCATGCGAACGGTTTAGAAATCATGATTTTTAAGAAAGGGATTTTAATGTACGATTACTAGCATGTTTTAGAAGACCTGATCCGTATTATTTTGGTCTTTAGTCCTTCCCCCAAATTGATTTTAAACTCTATATATATGTATGCATGTGTTTAAGGATGAATATACAATTGAGAGAATGAATCCTAAAGAATTCCTCTCTTGTTATGATTTTTCTTTACTTTTCATATGCTATGGACTGTTTTGAATGCATCTTGAAAAGCATGATGTAAAATATCTTGATTAATGCTATGATTTAATTATGGTTTTAATTTCAAAAGAGAGAGATGTTTATGTTGACCAATGTTAAATATAAATATATAATGAGAAGAGTTGCATGGTTTGTCAAAGATTACATGACTACCACATATTTATTGAACGAGTGAGAATTTTTGCATCATTTTTAGAACATGAAATCTCTTATCCTATTTGCATGCTTGGGTGGTCTGAATTATTTTTTAATGAAATAATCATGCATGGTACAATATGGCTCAGAAGAAGGACTTGCAAGTCTTGGTGTGACAACACCAACTCAGTTAAAGCCATAGTAATTTAGAATAGAATAGAACACATGTTTGAAATCAGATTTTTAGATTATGAATTCTGAAAGATGCATGTTTAAAAAAAGGTTTTAAAATAGGCTTAAAGAGAGTTAGATGGTTACCTGAAGAAAGTACAAGTTGAAGGACTCTATGCTAGAAATTGTGATTTACCGATATGGGATTATGGTATAATGCTTTGTGATCTTGTGTACTTTGATTCATGTCATCCCAAATTTGGACTATGGTTAGGAGCCCTGCTTTGTAATCTTGTGCACTACCATGACATGTTGATTTGATTAGGTATTTTGGCATCCTACTATGTGATCTTACGTGTCCCCCTTATAGATACTCCAATCATTGCGGTAAACATGGATTGGGGGCTTGGCCGCCGAGTCAAGGGCGGATTCCATATAGCCCATAGAATTACATATTTTAGGGTGTACCATCTAGCTCAGAACTAAGACAAAGAGTGAGTCATGGTTTCAAAGAAATGTTTCAAAGTCCTTAAAATATGCCCATGTATTTCCATATATTATATGTAAAATATTTTATAAATAGCTCTCACTTATGTTATATATAAATACATTATTTTAGATTGCTCTGCATACCAGTACAATTGTATTGACCCGCTACCCTCCCAGGTTTTGAGGCTCAATCTAAGGGTCATGATAAGTAGTAGATTTCTTCTGGTAAAAGTACAGAGTTCAGTTGGTGAGCCTTCTATATTTCAGAAGGCCTGGTTTTTTTAGTAATTTATCATTATTATGGTTTTGGTCTACTAGGGGACTTGTGCCAGTTTTCAAACAGCTTTGATTTGATCATGTAGTAGAGATGTCGCAGACTGGTTCAGACATTGTCTAGTTGTTGTTGGGCTTTACTTTCTATATTATAAATTAAATTTAGACTTATGACCATGATTCTATTTTATTATGTATTTTTCTACATTTTCTATTTGTATATGAATGGTGTATATGATTACAAATTAGAAGGGCTCTCGCGCCTTCATGGTTTGAGATGTCTGTCATGGTTAGGGCCTCAATTTGGGTCATTACAAACTTGGTATCAGAGCATGGTTCATGGTCCCAGGATGTCTGCAAAATTGCATCGGGTAGAGTCTTATTTATAGGTGTGTAGCGCGCCACACTTATAGGTAGGAGGCTACTTGGCGTTTAGGGATGTCTTTCTTTATTCATGTTCTAGTTCATGCAATAGAGTTAGAATATTTCTCTTTCATACTCTAATTCGTGCTATGGTGTCGCCCATATAAAAGTAACAATCATCCCAATTGTTTCCTTACTCTGATGTTCTCAGACATATTTTATTATTGGGGTAATTCAAGTATAGAAGTTTAGAGTCTAAATGACATGGCTCTTTCTGACTGAATCAAATAAGATTTTAAAAATTCTGCAAGGACTTGAGAAGAGTCCGTTAGTGCTTTAGAGTGTATTGGTTCTAGTTTGAACCTTGATCTTCATAAAATAGTGTTTTCAACCTGCGGTATTAAGTGCATTCATTCCTTTTCAAAAATTTATATTACAGATGTCATGCTTAAGGAGGGATGATATGTAGTAGAATATGGGAACTGTATTTCCATTCGAGTATTAGTATAAGTTAAGTGTCGGTGTCATGACTTATTGGTAGTGATGTTGGGCCAAGAAATTGGTGATGTGAAGTCACAAAGTTAGAAGGCAGAGTAAGGGTGGCTTTTGTGTAAATAAATATTTTAGTTGAACAACCGATGTGTGAGGATGATTTACCCCTTTTTAGTGATAAACTACTATGGTAGCTAGTAGCATGTGTGGATTGTATGGTAGTCTGTGGGGGAAGTATTTGACTGAGATTTTTATTTATACAGAGTAAGATATGTATTCTTAGATCATTGATTATTGTCTGTCAAGTTTTTATCTCTTGTAATCTTGTTATCATTGTGTTGTTGAAACTAAAAGTCTAGTGAAGCCGTGTGGGGCTCTTTCGATTCACTAGCATAGTTACCTTTTCATTCCTCTTATTTTCTTGTTCAAAACATAAAATCATAGTCTAGTGAAGTCGTGTGAGGCCTATTTTGATTCACTAGCAACTTGTTGTTCATCTTGTTGGTTCTTGTATTGGTTAACACTGGGAGTTTAGAGGCGTAATGGATAGAAAAATGGTAAGGGAAATTTATTAAATGTATGTATAGCCGAATCTTTTTGCATTAGATTGAGTTGGCAATAAAGTCATACGTCCTTGTGTGTTAGTTTAGTAGAAGGTAGAGAAGGAGTTATTAGCTAAGGTGAGTTGTTGTTGGCTCGAAGTATGAAAATGGCCAGATTAGCCAGTAAGTTATATTTATAGACACACGGTTGTTTATGGAATTTGAAGGTAGTCTAAATGTACGCTTGGGTAAGTAAGTGTGCTATGAGAAAGTCATATAAGTAGATAAGATTGTATGGGGTTATAATATAAGATTAAGGTTGACTGGGTCTATTATGTAACTCTACCCCTTGTCCTTCTTTTCTTTGGTAGTTGTAAAGTAGTACTACTTGTGAGAAGGTTTGTAGTAGATTTTGAGGCATAGCAGTGATGTCATGAAGGTGTTTTGGTTGTGGGTTGTATCTAAATAAAATGAGATATTTGGGTAGAATATCCCAATTTGATGGACTAGTATATTATGTTGCATTCTTCATTAGTGGTAGATGATTGATGTTAAACTATAGGCGTAATATGTTGAAATAGTGTGTGTTAATGAATTATAATAAGGAAAACTGTAAGGTCATGATCAATTATTATGGCTAAGGAGTTCTAGTGTACTATTGTTTCTTGATGTTTTATTTCATAGTTTTCAAGTGAGAATTATGTGTAAGGTTGGGTTGTAAATCATGTTTAGCACTAGACATTAAGTTTGAACAGTTGATGGCCATGAAGGTGGATGTGATTATTTCTTGGTTAATAATACTAGTTTTACTGAAGCGATCTAATAGGCTTGAACAATGCATACAAGAGCTTAAGTTTATTTGACTTATAATGAAGTATGATGTTGTATGTATGAAGTAGAAGTATGCCAAGGTGATATGAAGATGCGGTATTTTTCTTAGGCTATTACATGTTGTGTATGGCTAGTGGTACCATTAAGTTTCTAGGTGGAGAAAGACTAGTTAGATGGTATATGGTGTTCTAAATAGCCAAGTTAAGGAATTTTGATTGATAATGTTGAGCCTTTTTATATGATCTTGATTCTTAGAGTAGAGAGATATAAGTTTAGAATTACGATATTGGTAGGCTATGTCAGAAGTAGTATGATTCATCAAAGGCTTGGTGATATCTAAGTTAAGTGTTAGAATCTAAGTTTGAATTTTTGAAGGTTGAACCGACAAAAATAAGAGTTGAAGCGCTAGAGGGTGTGCACTCCTACTATGGGGATACTCATGAAGATTCGAAGTTAGTAAGTGTTCAAGTATTATATGATGACTATTGCGGGGCTATAGAAAGATAGAGTGTATCTCAGAAGGTAGTATTAGCAGTGGGTTTTCCTACTTCCAGTGTAGTCATTCGGGTTACGTTCTATTTAATTGTGTGTATTATCGTATTCCAGACCCCAGAGTGCATTTAGTGCGGTTCAGTTTAGAGTTTGGTAAGGAATCTCTCAAACTTGATATGATGGATTAAAGCTAAGGGGGAGATGATAGAACAAGTGACCGAGGTAGGCTCTCAGATTTTAATAGTAATACGAGTATGATATAGAACATCAGAAGTGAGGGTGAGGCTCAACCCATTCTTATCTCAGTATTTTTCAGTTATCCTAATACATAACTCATGCCTTACGTTTTAGTTCCATGATCATAGTTCATGTTCATTCATATGGTAGAGAATCATGTACTCTTCCAGTTCCAAAATGAAGAGTTCCAGTTTATTTCAGTAGTCGAAATCACATTCCACAAGTTATGAACTCCAAGTTGAGGTTATCCAGCTCATGACTCATGTACTCACGCTTTATAGTGTGCTCGATTTCCATAACTCATGTTACACACCAAACAATTGGTGAGATTCAGCTTATATCCAGGTATACCCTCAACTCAGATCACTTTGATAAATCCATGATGTTGATTCATTGTTCCTCAGGCCTCAGTTAAGTGTCAAGTCTCATATAATATCCTTCCATGCGTCAAGGTCTTATGTTCTAACCTTTTAGTGACTCCTCCTTATGTGATGATAGTGGTGATAAGTAAATGTTCCTTGTTGATGAAACACCATTGTATGCTTGTTTTAGATAAGGTCATAAGTGTGAAGTAAGATTTGGGGCCAAGTCATTGATATATGTGATGGTTAGTTGAAAGTTTTATGTGTGTGTGTACTTGGGGTAGCGCGAGGGAGTTATATTGATAGTGCTTTAGATAATATGTGAAATATGTCTTTATGGGTGTTTGTCTTGAAGTTCATATGTTGTTATAAAGATGGGCTTGGATGACATGTTGGGATTTAAGTGGAGGAACGCAATATGCACTAGTGAATCCATTGTAAGAGTTCATAGTCGGTCATTGAAGTAGTAAGGCATGTTATGATTAGGGTGTGATCTCTAAAAAGATATGGAAGATTGAATCAAATAAGTATGGTATTTATAGGGAATAGTACAGTTAAGGGAGTATTCGAGAAGTGTACTAAGCTTGAAAACAAAAAGTTGCTTTGCCTAAGGCCTGGTAAGTCTACCCTATTTTATGAGTTATATGTTTATATTCCATGCTATAGAGTGGTGTCATTGTTGTGGTTCCTTAGTTAGATGTCCTGTGTAACTCATGTTAGAGACTTTTTGCTCCCTAATGCTACTAGGACTTCTTTATAAAAAATGTTGAAGAGATACTCCAGTTAAGTATAACTGTCCAGTATAATTCAGTTTTACAGACAAGTTACGGTGGTTTTCCACCTTTTCACCCAGTCCTACTATCCGAAGTCTCAGGCGTATGACCAACCCAAGAGATACCATCCATGTAAGTTGCGAACTCAATTCAGTCCAAGCATTATGTTCATATTTAGCTATTTAGTCATGACTCAGTTCTTAAGAGTTCAGCGCATAATCTCAAATTTTCCCCAAGTATTTTAGCTCAGACAATGTAATAGCCTGATATGATCTAAGTCTAGTTGTCTCATAATTCGTACTTGCATAATTTATCACTTCTCAATTCAATATATATGATTTCATCATGAACACTTCAAGGGAATCCTAAACTCTCAGCATGAATCAGCTCCTAAAAGCAAGTAAAGTCAAGTCAACTCAGACTTCAGTTTCATGATCAAAGTTTAAATGTTTCAGCTCGTCTATATCCTTTCTTAGAAGACATATCATGTCCATGTTATGCCATACCTTAAAGACTTTAACATTCCTATCCATCATTCGGGGATGAATGATCCCAAGGGTAAGATAATGTAACACCTCGCATTTCGAGCTAGAACGAAAAACCATTATTTCTATGCGTAGATGATCCAAAAGCCATAAATCCTATGCAAATTTGTCATTTTAATCAATTATGTAGTGTGGGAACATATTTGAGCATGAATTGAGATCATAAAGGTCCCCTAACTCAAAGACGAGTTGAAATCTTTCCTATCGTTCTAGTTTGAGTGAGCGTCGAAACTTAGATCAACTTTAATCGACCAAAACTCTTTGTATATAGGTAATTATAGGGCCTACTATATATAAAATGAAATATCTTAAGATTAGCTTTCCAACGATACCAATTTCGCCAAAATCCAATACCCGAGCAAAAATTTATGGCCATTTTCGTGACTGAGACTGTAGCATCACGCGATTAGCGTGCGACGCATGCTTTGTCGTACACACCCAATTTCCAGGTTCTATTTTCACGTTTTTAAGAGAAAATTGGTATTTTCCACCCCCTATTCAGCCATAACATGGGATTAAATCCCCCAAATACCAAAATAAGGTTATTTTCTCCAAATATCACCAAGAACACTCCTTAGGGTTTCAACGCAAAGATCAAAATATCTTAAGATTTCACCGTGGGTTTTTCAATAATTCTTCGAGATTCAGAATCCCCATTGCGAGGGCTACAATAAGCACCCATCAATTGTTCGAATAGCATCCATAAAGCACGAGTTCATTCAAGAGTCAAAAATTAAGGTACGTGGGGTTTTCCTAAAATTTCTTGGGCAAAGAAATCATCTTTAATTCATGCTAACGATTTAGAAATCATGATTTTTAAGAAAGGGGTTTTGAATCTACGATTACTAGCATGTTTTAGAAGCCTTGATCTGTATTGTTTTGGTCTTTAGGCCTTCCCCCAAATTGATTTTATACTATATATATATATATATATATATATATGCATATGTTTAAGGATGAATATACAATTGAGATCATGAATCCTAAAGAATCCCTCTCTTGTTATGATTTATCTTTACTTTTCATATGTTATGGACTATTTTGAATGCATCTTGAAAAGCATGATATGAAATGTCTTGATTAATGCTATGGTTGAATTATGTTTTAATTTCAAAAGAGAGAGATGTTTATGTTGACCAATGTTGAATATAAATATATAATGAGAAGAGTTGCATGGTTTGTCAGAGATTACATGACTACCACATATTTATTGAAAGAATGAGAATTTTTGCATAGCTTTCGGAACATGAAATCTCTTATACTATTTGCATGCTTGGGTGGTCTAAATTATGTTTTAATAAAAGAATCATGCATGGTACAATATGGCTCAGAAGTAGGACTTGTAAGTCTTGGTGTGACGACACCAACTCAGTTAAAGCCACAGTAATTCAGAACAAGATAGAATACATGTTTGAAATTAGATTTTCAGATTATGAATTCTAAAAGATGCATCTTTAAAAAAAGGTTCAAAAATGGGTTTAAAGAGAGCTAGATGGTTACCCGAAGAAAGTACAAGTAGAAGGACTCTATGCTAGAAATCATGATTTGCGACACGGGATTATGGTATCATGCTTTGTGATCTTGTGTACCTTGATTCATGTCATCCCAAATTGGGACTATGGTTAGGAGCCCTGCTTTGTGATCTTGTGCACTGCCATGACATATTGATTTGATTGGGGATTTTGGCACCCTACTGTGTGATCTTGCGTGTCCCCCTTATAGATACTCCAATCCTTGTGGCAAACTCGGATTGGGGGCTTGGCCGCCAAGTCAGTGGCGGATTCTATATAGCCCATGGAATTATATATTTTAGAGTGTACCATCTAGCTCAGAAGTAAATAAAAGAGTGAGTCATGGTTTCAAAGAAATATTTCAAAGTCTCTAAAATGTGCCCATGTGTTTTCATATATTATATGTAAAATGTTTTATGAATTTCTCTCACTTATGTTATATATAAATACATTATTTTTGATTACTCTGCGTACCAGTACAATTGTACTGACCCCCTACCCTTCCAGGTTCTGAGGCTCAATCTAGGAGTCTTGATAAGCAGTAGATTTTTTTTGGCAGAAGTACAGAGTTCAGTTGGTGAGCCTTCTATATTTCAGAAGGCCTAGTTTTTTTCAGCCATTTATCATTTATTATGGTTTTGGTCTACTGGGGACCTTGTCCCAGTTTTCAGACAGCTTTGATTTGATCATGTAGTAGAGATTTCACAAACTGGTTCAGACATTGTCTAGTTGTTGTTGGGCTTTACTTTCTATCTTATAAATTAAATTCAGACTTATGACCATAATTTCATTTCATTATGTATTTTTCCGCATTTCCTATTTGTATATGAATGGTGTATATGATTATAAGTTAGAAGGGCTATCGGGCCTTCATAGTTCGGGATGTCTGTCACGGTCAGGGCCCCGATTTGGGTCGTGACAGTACCTTTACCCCCCAAGACTTCAAGAAGATGACAGATATATTTTCCTAACCTAGCCTTCTAATCAACTCCATGGAGAAGAAGTTACATAACAAACGTGTCATCTGTTGTAATAGTTGGGTATTCTGGAGCAACTGGCAGTGGTTCAGTGGAAACATATTACCCATTTGTTGCATAAGTTGCATCATATAGGTAATCTGTTAACAGATTCACAAAACCTTGGGCAACAGGTGGTCTATCTGTTGCATCTTTCCACTTTGTTTTTCTTTTTTAAAATTATTAACCAATTTAAAAATTGTCTTCCTATAACACAGTATGTTGATGAAATTCTTAGCCTCATGAGGGGCAGACAATTAGCGTACCCGGATACTTATGATGTTGCCAATAGGATAATGGACCTCAACTCCTGCAAGAATTTCAAGAATAGGTATGATAAGCTCATTGTACTAGCGTCAACTCCTGGTGGCCCAGGATTTGATTCATGTTGATGAATTGAAATCCAAGAAAGGTTTCATACCATCCAAAAAGGTGAGAAAGCCACACACTCTTACAGTGGAGGTTAGGAAGAAGAAAAAAGCAATTAGACATATACTCCCAAATATGAAACAAAAAAAAATTGCAACTCCTCCTCCAAAAGTTGTTGAAGTTCAGGGACCATCGAAGAAGGTCGACATATACGCAGAACTTGACACCAAACAAAAGGTTGATCGGAGAAAGACCATAAATTCCAAGCAACGTGCAAGAACCTTCACCATTCCTAAGAAGAGGTGAGTTTATTACTTTGACAGACTCAAACTATAAAGATATAATTAATATAGACAAGTTACTCTTCATCTGATGCTATGAAATTCAGCTTTGGTCATCGTGGATCTTTAATGTCGCTTGCGTATGATTTCTGTGCTTTCACTTCTTCATATTTCTATAAAAAAGTATCATGTCTTTTATGGAGCAATCCAAAATCAAGTCCATTATTTGGTACTTATACTCCATTGCTCAAATACTAGGTGTAAGCAGCAGCAAAAAGACCGCAATCCCTACATTGGTAAAAATTAGATAATCCATATCTTACAATTAATGTAAGTATTGTGAATTTATGAAATAAAACTAAATCATGATACTTACAGGCTACCAATGGGTTGTTGAGCAATTCCTTCAACATATTCTACATCAAACAGATTGCCTATTTTATCCCGATATGCTTCAATCATCGATCAATCAGTACAAACTTTTTGGTCTAAAAACCCTCTAATATCAAGGTAAGTTGGAAATATTTTGGCCAGCTATTGTATCTCTGACGATAACTCAGAACGTCTTCTCCTAATATTGAGTCGTAAACTCGGATGTACCTCTCTTTTAGAATGATGATAGCCAACACCCAATGGAATTCATCACCACAATTGATTGGGATGTACACTTCATTGACCAAATGTCAAGGTAAGCCAGCTGGAATGCTAAAACCTTTGATGATGTAGATTCTGCATTTCTCATTTCAAAAAACTTCTGACTGTTGTTGACAATACCTATCGTAGGCATTATTGATGTAAGCTATGAACAAATAATTGCCTGTTATATATCTGTATTGTTCTTTTGTTTGCAACTTACCCTTCTTTTGGAGGTAGTAAAAAATGGCATTGATGTGTTGTACATATTAACAAATATTTTAGATTATGTTACGATAAAATTAATACACAGACGTAATTAAATAAAGTATTAATAGTAAGATGTATGGCATTTAAACCTCATAATTCAAGAAAGTCTGGGGCTATGACATCAAATCGAACTAATTCTTCATTTCGAGATTTACAACAATAAAGTCTTACATATCACAACCAAGACCCTATTCATTCATTTTGTAGTGTTTGTCATCTTGTTTTCTACATGATTTTATGTGTTAATGTCATGTTTTTACAACAAAAATTGTATAAATAAATATATTTAAAAATAATTTATATACCTTCTGGCATGATGCTTTAATAGCCTATCGACAATCTATTCTGAATAGTCGTTGATCAACTTTGTTAGTTTTCTTAAAACCTCGTTTGAGATATTGAACCTTTCAAACGAGTAATTCTTCCATTCTCCTGGACTGATAGGCTCCACATTTTCTTTATCTTGGGAAGCAGTTAATGGATTATCAACTGTGATATTATGTAGTTCAGCAGTAGCTTCTATTGTGACATCAACCTGGAAAGTCAAAATTGTCAATGCTAATACAGAGATACAAAAAACAGAAAAGGATAACTCATCTATTTAAGCAAATTAAATAGGTCTTCATCTTATTTAAAATTATCCTAAATAAATTATCTATCTGTTGTAACAGATGGATCATCTGTTGGGATAAATTATCAGGAGAAATAACTGTACGATAATTTCTAATAGATGATCCATTTGTTGCAACATATGACTCATCTGTTTGGAAAAACTAAAATAGTAGGAAGTCTTGGTTTCATTTGTCCCAATAGATGACCCATCTGTTGCAACATATGGCTCATCTGTTTGAAAAAACTAAAATAGTAGGAAGCTTTGGTTTCATTTGTCCCAACAGATGACCCATATGTTATAGCAGATAGGTAATCTGTTAGTACAAATTAAAATAGTACAAAGACCTATTTGGTTTACTAAAACAAACGGACACATGTTGCATCAGATAATACATCTGATGCAATAAGTTAGTCAACTATTATAACAGATGTATAATTCTGTTTTATAATTTTCAGTAGATGTGCTATTTGTTGAAATAGATATGTGTTTGTATATTTGTTGGAATAGATGATATATATATATTTACCTTATTCTGATGCTGCTCTCTTGTAGCCTTTGTACATTGATCAAAAGTTCAAGACAAAGACAGAGAAGTTGCAATTTTACTTTTTTGATGTCTGATAATGTGTTGAAATTTTCTTTCCTTCTCCCCTTAGCCACCTTAATATCTAATGGAGTGTGTGGATATGAAATTCTCTTTGATGGAATGACACTCCTCTTAGATGTCAATTCCTTTATAGAAGCAGTTAATGCATTAATAGTATTAATCACTCCATTATGTTTTGCCTTACATTCTTGACATTTGCATGAAGAACATTCGCTAGGAGGGGCAAAATCTGTATAACCAATATAATCATGATCATAATCATAATCATAATCATAATGGTTTGTTGTTTCAAAAACTATAAGAGGAGCATTATTAGCGCCAACAGCAGCACCACTAACACTACTATCATGACTATCACTACCAACAGCTCTATTACCACCAACAGCTCCATCACCACCAAGACCATCAACAATAACAAGCCCACCCTTCAAAATTATTTCTCTTGTGATGGCTGTTGATCTAAACAATTCCTTTTTTATTCTATCAATGACCTTAGGGTCTGATAAAGTTTGCACAGACCGTAAAGTAAGAAAAAACGGAATCTTTAACTCTCGATTAATCAAAACAAGCCACAGATGCACAATCTAAAATAAATCAGTACATATATTACAATGCTGATTAAATTATTTTAAAAAATCATTAATTAAAATAAAAACATAATTAGAATTAGACTTACTGCTTCCTTTTGGGTGTTGAAGAGATTAAGTAATTTTGCATTTTTATTAGTTTAGGCCGGCAACCATCTAAGGATTCTTGGACATGAAACTTCTTTCAAGTGGTTCACTTGTTGTCTCAAATAAGAAATGACTTCAAATGCCCATGCCAATAAAATAACGCCAAAAAATCAAAAGCATTATTCAAAAAAATAAAATAAATCATAATAAAAGAAATATTTACCATGAAAGCCCATGGAAAACCATATAAGTTGACTGTCTTTGGGGTTAACGGAGTTAACTAATATTTGACAGTCATTTTAAAGCTTTCATAAACCCAAGGATAGCTGTTAAATGCCTCAAGATCTTCGGAGAGCTTTATTAAATCAAGCGGTATGTTGTTGTTAACGTCTCTCACCCAAAGAATATTATGTACAAATCAAACCAAGCACAATGATTTCCTGTGCTTCTTTGAAAGTCTTTTACCTTTCAATAATTATATCATTTTTTTTATTTTTGAAGATTGGAACAACAAGAAACACCAAATCATCACCATCACTTAACTTGCCTTTGTCTTTTTTGGGTGTGCGGGGTACGTTTTTTGGGCTAGAATAGGTATAACTTGAGAAGTAGAAGGAGGATAACATTTTAGTCCAGTAACTATGGCAAACTTCTTCCAACCAAAACAAACAGGCATACCACAGTAATTTATCCACACCTCATCTATCTTATCTTTATTTTCATACATAAGCGAAGATCATACACCATTTTCATTTGAAAACGAGCATTATTATCCTTCGGAAAATCAAGATATTGTCCAAAGCAGCTGTCCCTGAAATAAGCATTTAATTTTTGTTCTCGAAGTATTTTTTGGAAGGAGCCGAAAGATTTTCTCATGACTAACTTACCACGAAATCACTAGTTAAATATGTGGCACCATTGCACTACATTCTCATAGGATAATTATTAATGGTGAAGGCTTTGACCAACTCTTCGGTAGAAGGGTTATTAGAATTTGGATCATCTCTTTTAAAATATTCCTCATCCTCGTGTTTATTATCTTCTACTTTTGATTGGGATATCACTTGTAAAATAAGCTCATAGAGTGGTGGATGTAGCCTAGCTTCTTCACTTGTTCATTTACATGGACTTGATTCAGTTTCTTTTCATTTAGGAGCCATATAAGTTAAAGCTAACAGGAAAAAAAAAGACAATAATTGATTAATGCATCGTTAAAAAATGATAACAGCAAATTGGAACATGTATAACAGTAAAATAACAGTTCCAATAAACCACGCATCTATTACACTAGGTGGGTTATCTATTGCAACATAAAACTAACCTGTTGCAATGGATGAGTAATTTGTTGAAAACAATAAAAATAGATTACTCATCTATTGAAATAGATGACTGGTCTGTGCAACATATCATTCATCTGTTACAATATATGAGTGATCAATTGGAACTGTTATCAACTGTTAATATTATTTAGAGTTTTTCCAACAGAAGGGTCATCTGTCATAAAAGATGAATGATCTGTTAAATTATCCATCTATTGCATCAGATGGTTACTCTGTTGCATCAAATGGTTAATCTGTTGCAGAATAAAAATAGTTATTCAATAGAACAACAACAATATCACTATTTAATATCAAATACACCATTTTTACCAAGAAAAATAACAAATCAACCTAGCAACACCAACACAACAGACACACCAAGAACATCAACAGTGACAAAAAAACACATAATATTGTTGTTTTGCGCTTGTACAAACAAAAACAACGAAAATCAAACTTCAAAAAACTCAACAAACACCAACCAATCGAATCAAAAATTCGATAACAATAACTACAATAACAACAAAAAATTATATTTCTCTCTAAAAAGAGTAGACAAGAAATACTAGAAATTAGGGTTTTCTTCAGTCTCCATTTTAAATTTAAGCAACAAATATTAAAATTTTTAATTAATACTAGAAGAGAAGTTGGCTCAAGTTCCTATTTTTCTTTATAACTAAAAAGCCATAATTTTTTCCTTGTGAAAGAAGAAATGAGACAATGAAGAACTAGAAGTTGTTGTCGTTGAAGAGCAATGCTGTCACATCGATTGATGATTGAAAGTTAAAAAGAAACTCACCCAACTATTTATCGCCGGAGGTTAAAGTCGTCGGGGATTGAAGGGAGAAATTTTGTAGAACTGTTGGTTGGGATAGAGTTGAAAGAGAGATGAGAGAGATGATTGATTTAGAGAGGACAGGGGTATGGGTTGATTTCTATTTTTGAAAAGATTAGAAAGTTTTGAAAATATTAATCAAGTCCATAATAAACTTAATCAAGTTTTAAATTAATGTTTGACCCTTTAAGTTGGTCAATGTCATCAATCCTTCATTCAAGACTTAAATGACACCTTTTCTTTCATTTTCATAGGAATCTTGTTACTTTTCTTTTTCAATTTACTCTTTTTACCTTTCTCTATCTTTTTTTCCATTTTAAAAATAAAAATAAAAATATGCAGAGCTAAGATAGTTATTTTTTAAATATGTGTTTATTTTTACAAAAAAAATCAAATAATTTATTTTATAATTACTTTTTAATGAAATTATGTTACTACCACTACTATTCTGCGTGTGTTATGTACTACTATTTTTTAAAAAATAAAAATATGCAGAGATAAGATGGATAGTTATTTTTTAATGTGTATTTATTTTTGAGAAAAAATTCAAATAAGTTAGTTTATAATAAAAATATTTTTAAATGAAATTATCTTACTACCACTATTATTTCCCATATGTATTACTACTATGCACTATTTTTTAAAATTATTATTATTATTATTATTATTGTTATAAAGCAAGAAAGAATAAAGAACAAGAGTAGAGAAAGAAGAGAGAGTAATTCTTATTTCTTCTCTTGAGGATGAGAGATTATATGATTGAGAATACAATGAACAAAACCCCTCTATTTGTAGGGGAAAATATTCCTAGTTTCTGACTAAAATACATATACTTCAAATCCTGATAGATATCGACTAGATCTTATTAGATCTTGATAGATATTATATATATTCTTGATAGACATTCACTATAATATAATAACACTCCCCCTTGAATGTCTAGATAGATAATGTGACTCGTTAAAACCTTACTAGAAAAAATCCCGTGGGAAAAAAATCTAGTTGAAGAAAAAATAATACACATCTCTAACGATACACATATAGACTGCCTCATTAAAAACCTTACAAGGAAAACTTGGTGGGACAAAACCTTGAAAGGAAAAAAGAGTACAGTGCGTATTTGCTCCCCCTAATGAGAATATCCTTGAAATTTTGAATCCCGATCTTGTGCACCATCTTTTGAAAAATTGTAATTGGAGAAGACTTGGTGAATAAATTAGTTATATTTTCACCTGAACGAATCTATTGCACGTTGATATCATCATTCTTTTGTAGCTCCTGTATGTATAAAATTTTTGATGAAGTGTGCTTCATTTTATCTACTTTTATGAATCCTCCATTAAGATGTGCTATGCATGATGCATTATCTCCGTATAAAATTATGGGTAGATTGTCATATTTCACACCATATTTTCCTCGAATGAGATGTATTATGAACCTCAACCATACACATTCCAGCTTGTTTCATGAATAGCTATTATCTCAGCATGATTCGATAAAGTGGCTACGATAGACTGCTTTGTATATCTCTAAGATATTATAGTATTCCCATATGTGAACACATTGTATGTTCGAGACCGAGATTTATGCGGGTTAGATGAGTACCCAACATTAGCATGACCAGTAAGATCGGGACTGCAACCTTTAGAATAAAATCATGTGTTTGATCTTATTTCGATGTCTTCTAATAGGAGCAGAACTATATCTTGCTAACAAATTAACTGAAAAGGCTATATCAGACCTTGTAGTATTTGCAAGATACATTAGTACACCAATTGGACTAAGATATGATACTTCAGGACCAATCCAATTTGGTATGTTTCGCATTTCAGTAAATAATCTTATTGCTTTTGAAAACTCTCCAAGAGTTTTAATGATTTTCAAGCTATAAGCTTATACAATATAAGGATTCTAAATAACTTTCCCAGAAACTTTTATATGCTTCAAACATTTTGAATCCTTAGAAAGTTTCATATGAATTTTATCAAGTGTCAATATTCAACATGTCATATGTGACATCTTCAAGTGTTTGGACTGTAAATCAAATAAGTTTTACACTTACCAAGATGCATCCTTTCATGTCACTTGATAAATGTTTCTACGCCAGCATGCTTAAATAAACTAGAATTCAGATCCCCATAATCTTATACAATATTGTGCCAATATTGTATCAAAGATATTGTTAATGATATATCAGTTTGTATCGGTTCACAATGCGACATAATATTTTGAGATATCATCACTTCATTATTTTCAGGTACCTAAATCTCTCATAAGGTTTCATGAAGTGTTATATCGTAGGCTCTTCAAGAGCACATTGGCTTCTTATCATGATTATTTGCTCCTTATCCTTTTCAAGGATTATTTTATTTGAAATTGATTGGTCTATCATGCTTCACGCATGCATAGACTTTATCCTTTAAGGACACAAAATAGGAGCACTTGCAGCTAAAAATGAGATGCTTTCAGTATTTGGCTTGAATTATCTTTTGAATAAGGATCTGATGATAATTTCTAATATATTTCATAGTTGCTTAAAATCTCCCCCTTATGTTAGGAAAACTAACATACATCCTCCATCTTCTTTGAGGAATCCATCTTTGTGCATCATGGTATATTTATTAATTGTATACCGCATCAAAATTATTTGATGGAATAGTTGGTTCCTGACCTTGAACCAATTGAGAGGGAAGAAAAAATCATAATATATTGGTCTAATGCATACAAGTGCTATTGTATGCAACATATCATATTTCATACCAATACATGAAACTTTGTTCTCATTAGTAATGGTTCAGTTATTTATGGAAAGGAATTCAATGTTAAACCATCATCATCAAGATGAATTATCTTGATTACACAATTTGAAAATTATGCTCAATTTATATTGAACAGGTAAATTTATGAATGTCAAACGTAGGTTGACCATGAATGTACATGTGATCATCATATTGATGCATCTTTTCAACATATCACATGATAGGTGAACGGGCCCTTATTCATCTTTTATTCTTTTTAGATTTTGAGGGATCCAATCCCCAAATTAGTTGGTCCAACCAACTTATCATGAGAATAAGCAACATTAAAGTTCATGAAGAATTTTCTAATTCTTCAATATATGTTCAATACTCAGTATGCACATCTTCGAGATATCACAATCGTTCATGTCAACTTATGAGCTTTTAATATAATAAACTCCAAGTTTACCATGATATGTGTTTTTACTTTAGTAAATTTCAGATTTATTATTATATGAATAAATTTTATATTTACTACTTCAGAAGTAGATTTCAAAATTATTCAACCTCTTTCATATGTGAGTTGTGATACAATCACAATCAAGTGCACGTTTGCATTAATAAGTTTCTCATTCTCCAGGAATTGAATATAATCGTGTCTTAAGCCTATCAAATTATGATAGCTTATAACCTCTTTCAAGATTTTGCTACTTCAAAAGCAAATCGAGGCATACATATGATGTAGATAATTCTTCTCTAGTATATCTTATAATCATATAAGCGTGTGAAAATATCGTCACTTTTGATGATCATTATCATATTGTCCCTCCACGCGTATATTCGTGTATTTAATCACTTATTTTCTTTCAGACATATTATGCACTGCTACCAAATACACCTCAAGAATGAAGTAAGTTGTCATATTTCAGACTTATCATATGTTGCTACCATATTCACTTCATGGAATGGAGCATATTCAATTGGTCGAATTTCATGACTTTTCATTAAACACCCATTATTTTGCCTTAGCCATCATAATATCATCAATATGGTGTATTTAGATTCAAACTCAATATCTTATCCATATAAAGGCGTCTTAGGCATGAATCGATGGGACTTGAACCCAACATATTTTATCCTTTTTGATAATATTATTTTTTAAGAATAAATTTAAAATATAAATGGTTTCAAACTAATTATTTTTCCTCAAATCCAATAATAATTATATTAATAGTAGCAAAAGAAAGATAATATAAAGAATTACTAACCTTGAAATTCTTCAGATTTATAATCTCACCTTGTTTGGTAGAGTCTCATGCTGATAACTATTATAAAGCAAGAAAGAATAAAGAACAAGAGTAGAGAGAGAAGAGAGAGTAATTCTTATTTCTTCTCTATAAGATTGAAATATAATTAACAAAACTTCTCTATTTATAGGGGAAAATATTCCTAGTTTCTGACTAAAATATAGATACTTCAAATCCTAATAGATATCAACTAGATCTTGATAGATCTTATATATATTCTTGATAGACATTCACTATAATATAAATACATTTATAACGATTATGAAATAGTTAGAGTTTATTTAGGACTCTTTAATTATGGTTCCTAATAGTAGGCTAGTAATTTTTTTTCTTTCTAAACCCTTAATATTTTTTAATTCAAAAATTTAATTACAATACTATTAAATTTTGTCATAAAATTGCCACATGACTTCTTAATAGTTTGTCACTTGACTTCTTCTAATGCTTCTACTTTTACTTACACTAGTTAAATCGAACGTGTAATGTTTAATTATTTAAAATTAAATACTTTTATCTATTGCAGAAATTTTTAATGAAGTGTACAAATTTAAATCGTTTTTCAAAAATTCTTCATACTTTACTATAATAATTGTAATACCCCATATTTTGAGATCATTGTACAACATACGACTCTTTTCCTTAAGTCGTATACATAACATATGAGTCGTATGTTGGAGTCGTATCCAAGATAGTATGAAGTGGTTAATGTTTGGTTTTAGGTAAAACTTGACCCTTAGAGCCGTAAGATTACTATACGAGTCGTATGAAGATAATTCATATGGTCAGTAGCCTAGGTTCTCTAATTTTCTGTCTAAGTTACGAGTGATGGCTACAAGTCGTAATGACTTGTTACAAGTCGTAAGATATGACTTGTATCCTAATTAGTGAAGGACCCAAGAATCAAGCCTTGTGTTTTGGTAGTGTTTCAAGTGACTTAGATCTATATCAAGACCCTAAATAGCTCCTAACTTATAGACAAGTCAAAACATCCCTTAGTGATTAAATTCTTAGGATGTATAGAACTATAGTCATCTTCAAACAAGCATAACTTCTGTTATACTAAGAATTTCTGAGCTCAAGACCCACCAACAGATAGATAATTGAATTAGCTTTCCAACTATACTAATTTTGCCTTAATTCGATATCGAGGGTGAAAAGTTATGGCCAAATTACCGAAGCACAATAAAAACTATTAGTGGTTACAACTCACTGATATGACTCATAAGCAGATCATACGAGTCGTTAGGAAGAGTCGTACCTACAATAGTAGGGGTCAAAATTTGGGTTCCTAGTGATGACTCAAAGTACGACTCGTACCCAAAATATTCGAGTCATACTCAAACTCATCGGGACGGCTTCCAGGTGATTTCCAAAAGATTCCTATGGGTTTTTTTTGTCCTTTCTCCTCTTTAAACTCCCAATCCATGGCTTAAAAACATAAAGATGAATTATTTTCTCCATTTTTTCAATCAACTAACAACTAATTCTCTTCTCCCGTCTTCAAGAACATCAAGATTAGGGTTCCTCACCCAAAATTTAAGCCTCCCTTCCCAAGAACAAGAAATTCAATCTTTCTTCCTCAATAATTCAAGTATTCAAGTTCCTTGCAAGCTTCTTTAAGTATTCGTTCAATTAAGGTATGTGGGGTATTCATCAATGGGTTCATTTCACCCATTGAGCCCAAAAATCCTCTCTTAGTTTGAAAGCTTGAACTTTATCCTATTTTATGAAATTATGAAACTAATCCATGACTTTCTTGGTAAATCAAATTCTAACTATGACAACATGTGTTCCCATATTATTTAAGTTATTTTATGTTTCGATTCCAATCTTCCATGCCTTGGTCCCTTGATTTCATGATGAGTCATCAATTTATAAATTAAACCATGTAAACATGTTGTTTACCCTTGTTTAACACACTTTCATGTTTTAATTTATGTATTTAAGCAGTTATTGAAATTTACTATCGTTTGGGTCTTTGAATTATGACTTTCTATAATTGTTCAAGTGTTGTTATCGAATTTTGTAATCATTCAGTGCTCCAGCAAACACTTTAGGTTGTGGTGGTTAGTATTGACCACAAATCCTTTGTATTGAAAGTAATGCCTCTATTTATCAATTTACTAAGCAGAGCCATGAATTCTTTCTTATAAATGGACTTGTCCTTATGCTTCTGAGCTAAAACCTTACTGAAGTAAGCCACGGGTTTGCCTTGTTGTTTTAGTAATGCACCTATACCATATTGACAAGCATCAATCTCTACTTTAAACATTAGAGAGTAATCTGGTAGAGCCAAAACTAGAGTAGTGGACATAGCTCTTTTCAATGATTCAAAAGCATTCTCAGCTTCTTTAGACCACTTGAAGGCATCTTTCTTTAATAAATCAGACATAGGTCGACAAATGCTCCCATAATTAGCCACATATTTTTGATAATACCCTGTGAGACCTAGAAAACCCCTCAATTCTCTCACAGTAGTAGGTCTAAGACAGCTCATCATGGCTTTAACTTTCTCAGGATCAGTAAAGACTCTCCTACTGTGATGATATGTCCTAAATACTCTACTTTGGGTTGGTCGAATGTACATTTAGACCTCTTAGCATACAGGGAATGAACACTAAAAGTTTGAAATACCAACTCTAGATGTTGTACATGCTCAGTTAAGGACTGACTATAGATTAAAATATCATAAAAATACAAGAATAAATTTTCTGAGATAAAGTTGAAACACCTGGTTCATGAGAGCTTAGAATGTAGCCAGAGCATTGGTTAGCCCAGAGGGCATGAACATAAACTCATAGTGCCCCATGTGAGTTCTGAATGTTGTCTTGAAAAGTTCTTCTACCTTCATCCTTATTTGATGGTAACCAACCCTCAAATCCACCTTAGAAAAAATACAAGCTCCACATAACTCATCTAACAAGTCATCCACAATGGGAATTGGATACTTATCTTTAATAGTAATGTCATTGAGGCCCCTATAATCAACACAAAACCTCCAGGTACCATCCTTCTTTTTCACCAATAGAGCAGGTGAAGAGAAGGGAGATTGACTATGCAAAATGATGTCATTGCTCATCATCTTGGACACTTATCTCTCCAATTCTTCCTTCTGATAATAATTATACCTATATGGCCTCAAGCTGACTGGTGATGCCCTAAATTTCAGAGGAATAAAGTGATCTAAACCTCTAACAGATGGTAGAGTCTTAGGTTCAACAAACATAACTTCAAACTTTTGTAGCACCTGTTGTATAGAATTTGCAACTACCTCATGTGTTCGCACTCGATATTCCTGAATCATAAACAAATAAGCCATAAGAGTCTATCCCTTCCTCAATGATTTTCCCATAGAGCTGCTTCTAATCATATTCAAACACCCTTCCTGTGGAATAGCATGAAGTACAGTTTTGTTGCCCTTGTTCCCTATTGTAACACAGCTCTTTTCATGATCAAACTTAGTAGGGTTATATTTCTTCATCCAATCATTTCCCATGACCAAAGCACAACCTCCCAAGTTAATGATCCTCAAGTCTTCTAAAGTCTTTCCCCTATCTTCCAAGTAAAGCCAACACAAATAGTGTAGCACATCACATAATTACTATCAGCCACTGTGACCTTTATTGAAGTGCTATAAACAGCTACATAGCCTAAGTCATGCACAGTTTGCTCATCAATAAAGCCATGAGTTGTGCCAGAGTCTACCAATACCGATAACTTTCTGTTCTTAATAGATCCTACCACTAAGATGGTGTTCACTACCTTGCTATTACCTGATAATGCACTCAAACATACTGCTTCTTGTATTTTCTATGGGTCATCAAGTTCAACAACCACATCACTAATTTCTGGAAACTCCTCTAACACTTCAAGTACCTTAGCTTCTACACCTATCATGCAATTAAGCTGTTTGGTTTTACATTGATGCCTTGCTGTAAACTTGTCTCCACACC
The DNA here is from genome assembly GCF_002878395.1 of Capsicum annuum. NCBI lineage: Eukaryota > Viridiplantae > Streptophyta > Magnoliopsida > Solanales > Solanaceae > Capsicum > Capsicum annuum. Next base: position 112,341,156 of record NC_061119.1, read on the forward strand.
TGAAGCATAATTTGTTAGCTTTTCTATGCTCATAAACCTTAGGAGTGAGTCTAAGAGGAGTAGGTTTGCTAATTGAAGTGACACTAGATGGTTTGTTGACTGCAGGCCCTATCATAGTGGCAGAAGCTTTAGCCATAGGGATGTTCTTTCTTTGTACATCATGAAGAGTCTTTTCTGGCAACCTAGCTTATTCAATAGCAACACTAAGGATAGCAGGTTTAAAAATCTTAACTGCAACCTTAATTTCCTTCTTTAAACCGCCTACAAAACAAGATAAAAAATGGGACTCATTTAGGTGTGGAGACAAGTTTATAGCAAGTGTATTGCGTCTCATTCAAAACATGATAGTGGTTAGTGAGCTCGTCTAACACTTCATCATGCCGAGCGAGCTTAACATCTACCACTTGAGCATGAGTACCTCCACCATATTCGAATGCGGTCCAAAAGATCATTGTCTCTGATACTAAATGTCAGGATCAAGCCTTCTAATTCAATTAAACAGAAACAAAATAAGAAGGAAATAGTTTTTTTAGGACAATTTTCTATTTTTTTATATAACTGAAATGGAATTCGAAAATACAGAAATGAAAAACTAAATGAAATTGAAAACTATATTTAACTAAATAGCCACCATGGAATTCGAGATCTATAATAGAAGAAGAGGATAGATTTAGAAATGGGTAAGGAGTGGAGAATAAGAAAAAAAGGGAATCTGGAAGAAGACAAGGTGAGAAAAATATCAGTAATTGCTTGGCTTCTCTCTCCTGGTTGTTGTGTTTTAATAGCCTTGGAGCTGAGCTGTCAGTTGCTGAGCTGGTATCATTTGGACCCTTAAGGTTCACTAATTCTCATCTAATCCTAGCCGTTTATTCTTTTCAATTAACTCTAATACCTCTAAGGTGTCGTTTGGTTTGAAGATAAGTTATACCGGAATTAGTTATGCTGAGATTAGTTAAGTTGGGATTAGTTGTCCTGAGATAAGTTATCCTGATATTATTTTTTAGTGATTATTTGGTTTGTGGTACTAAAAATAATATATAGTGCATTGTTTGTAAAAATATATTGTTTGCTTACAAAAATACCCCTTACTTTAATTAACTTAATTATTTTTATGTTTGTATTCCTATGATTTTTCTATGAGTTATATGCCAATATATAAGATTTATACATATTTGTCTAAATAATACTGCATGTTAAAGCAAACATAATGTCACCAAGGGTCTTGCCATAGAACCAAATTGATGAATTCCATATATGAAAGAAGATGAAGAAGAATACTGAATTTATTAAACCAAGTACATATGTAACCAAAAAGGACACCACATAATATCTAGGACAATATCCTCAGAAAAACATATGCCTCCTTTAATTCTAGATCAGAGAGTAAGAAGTTATTGTTGCTTTCTGCCGTGGTTTATTGAATAGGCTGTAGTTAAAGTTATTTACAAACCCTAAATCTTACTAACCAAGAAAACTAGCGTAAATAAGGTAAAGTCTCTTAAATATATACTCCCAACATTACTTTTCAAATCATGTACATAAAGATTATTAATTTTAATGGGCACAAAAACCCTTATTTTACTAGACAAAAAATCAAATAGTCCAAGTAAAATACCAAAATCTTATACCAAATCCTTGTCACAAAGATTTAGACAAACGAAGTGAACTCAAGATTAGCCGCAGACAATGGCGACAAACAGAAGATCTTTTATACATATTTTTTGATAGTATTAAATGTATATATACATGTATGAGAGTGAAAATCAAAGGGTTTGGGTAATTTTGTCATTGTATCTTTTTATTTCAAGGATAAACAATCCCCACCAAATGAGTGAGATAACTTATTCCGATACTATTTATTAGTCTCATAATAAGTTATTCCGAATATTTTCAATCAATTTTGCATTATTTTTATCCCAAAATTATTATTTTATCTCAAATTTATTAATAACTGAATTTCAAAAAGAGTGGTGAACATGACAAGTTGGTGGTTTGCCAATCTCTCCTACTCATGAGCGTAACGGGTCAGAATCCACAAAGGGAAGCGGGTCCAGAAAAGGGAAAATTGCAAGAAGGTTACTAATAAATTCAAAAGTTGCCCCACCCCGCTCCCGCGTTTCTCATCAGTTTCACATTCACAAGCCCATATTGGCATTAGAGTCGACGCAGCAATTGTCAATATCTAAAGACATCTCCATATTGATATCCATAGATCGAGAGGTCACAACGACAGACGTTTCTCTTCGTGGTATCCATTGAGGTTTAGGATCTAAAGAGCCGCTCTCTCTCTCTCTCTCTACACGCACACACTCTTCTTGCTGAATTGAGTGTCAATGCAATACAGTCCAATAATTGTGATGATACTGGAATTCAGATGTTGATGCATTTTCTTTTTGGAAATTTTATAGGCTTAAGTTTGAAAGGTGTTGCTAAGGATCGCGTCTGTCTATTCTTCCTAAGGGCCGTTGCAAGCTGCATAAAGCTAACCACTAACGAGAAAATCCTCCAAGCAGTT
>NC_061119.1:112346670-112529799 GCF_002878395.1 Capsicum annuum
ACTCATTATGATCTAGAACAAAGACTTAATTTCATTAAGAGTTATTTGTATGTGAATAATTTTTACCACCACACTATCCATAATCACCAACCTCCACTAACTACCTCTGCAATCAGAACCACCACGACCATTATTGTCGCCAACCACCAACCACCTCTGCTATTAAAACCACCACTGCTAACTACTACTGTTAGTCACTACCACATCCACCACCTATGTTATTATAATTATATTCACTGCCACTACCACCACCACCACCATTATCGTCGCCAACCACTAGTAGTACCCACCATCAACAACCTCTGCCATCATAGCTACTGCTGCCAACCATTACTGTCAATTGCTACTATACCTACCACGTCTATCATTATAATTATATTCAATGCCATAACCACCGTTGTCATTGCCGTCACCACCTTCACCACCGCTATTGATATATGCACACAAAGCCAATATAAGGAGTTCAAGAGTTTTGGATCATGTCAATACTTTGGAGGCTTAGAAAGAGCTTGGAACGAGAGCTTGAAGCTTAGGAACATGCTAAAGTAGAAGTACAAGGTTCCATGTGGAAGACTACTCGGAAAAGGCAGATGAGGTTATGGACGCAAAGTGGCTATTCTTGACATGCAAGCCTCATGCTTAGGAAGGTCCTTATTTCATTAAGGGTACTTTTGTAATTATTAGTGTTGGATATAAATTATGAATAATAGCTCTTTTAGACTTAGATTATTTTTGTGATATTGATTTTGGAACTCTTGTTAGAGTTAGGCTATGGCTTATGACCCTAGTTGCTGAACAATGTTGATGGGATTGCTTGCTAAGGGGAAGCATTCCTCTTGAGGGTTGTCTCTATAGTATAGGTTCTTGATTCAGATTAATAAATTGAGGTCTGAAGGTTTAGTATATCCTTTGGTTGCTTTTGAGTTTCTTTTCTTGTGTCTTGCTTTTGTTTAATAGATTTGGTGCTTGTTGGATTCATAATTGGAGGTTTTAGCTTAATATAGCTATTGTTACCAATTAGTTCCTCACTTGTGTCGCTTCTTCTATCCTTTATATTTAATTTTTTGTTCATAGTTTTAGGGTTTCAATTCCGTGATTTTCTTTATTTCTTTGTTCTTTTGTTATTCCACGTCTTCTTTATTGCATTAACTATCAGCCACTACCATCGCTATGATCAATCTCTACTACCAACCATCTCCATCATCGTAACTAGCACCGCTGCTAACTACCTCTAACACATCGTTAATCACCATACATTTTTCCACCACCACCATTAATACCGCCAACTACTAACCTCAACCAACTTCACCACCACAACTACCACCACATCTGCCAATTGCCACCATCATGCCAGTTACTGTAACACCAAGCACCTCCACCATCACAACTATCATCACCACCATTGCTAGCCACTAACACCAACTATTACCATCACCACTACTGCAAACCATCTGCATCATCATTAACAAACATAAATGTTTCATTTTTTAGCAAATAATGATTTTATTTATTAAAATTTGTATATATTTTAATATTTAATTACTTTTTTTATTTGAGTTGTATATTTATTTATTATGTTTACAAAATAAGTAAATCATGAACTTTCTGATGTTGAAAAGAAAACAGTCTTAATCATTCAGGGTTCAGATCTAAAGTCAACATCTTAATCATCAAATTCAAACGTGTTAATCTGATAGCCTAAAGGCTATGGACTAACGAAAATGAACTCACAAAACACAAAAACCAGCAAGCACATGAAGAGAAAATAACACAATAGAAGGAGATGAAGAAGAAGAATTGCATGAAATTAAAGATAAATAGAAAGACCCTTACTTCTACCAAATGATTAACAAAAAATGGTGTATCAAACCATCAATCACACCTCATCAATAGAAGTTCAAACCTTCCTCTTAGGTGACCCAAAGGACTCACACTTCCTCAAGCATACCTTTCTTGCAAATTTTCCAAGACAAGTGAAAAGCCAATTTCAATGTTCAAGGGACCTAATTTCGGATTCTAGGGTTACACTAGAAGACTAAAGCTACAAATTAAGAGTAATGTTCAATGTCATCAAAAGTCTAATGAAAATAGTATCTAAAGTGTCTATTTATTCTATTACATAACAATGACTAAATTGTCCTTAATGAGGCTTAGGAAGAGGCGTCCTTGGAGTGTGGTCTTTTGAAGTGTAAAGACCACTATGCCCTAAATGAATAGGCGCCTATGTGATGTAGTGATCCCTCCTTCTCTTCAATTTGATCAAGGCTTTGAAAAGGTTCCAAAAGGGTCTTCAAGCACTTACCAAATTCAAACTTGAACCTTTTACAAGACCTTGAAATCCTTGTGCTCCTTGTGCTTGTATCATCCTCTCTATCTTGAAGGAATTTGTCCTCAAATTCAGATTTTGCAAAAACCAAAGAGAGAGCAAAACAAACACACAATCCTCTCGGTAGGAGGGTTAGTATTGGTACCACACTCATATCATCAACCCATGGTTGCTCACACTTGACATACAACCACATATCCTTAGTATTTGACATAAAAGCTTATCATAAAGGATACCAAAGACATGAATAGCATCAATATCAAAGATAAGTGAGCACGACCAGCAACTATAATCTTCACATCTCAAGAATATTCCGGGGTCAAATGGGAGCAAATGATAAAGGTTTAAGTCGAGATGGCCCACTCCTTTCACTATGTTACCAAGTTCACAATCATTCAAGGCATTACCCACCCCTAGGACAAACATAAGGTTACTATGAACAAGATTAATATAATGGCTTTCATTACACAAGTTCAAAGAACCATGTTCAATATCAAGACCATCATTCCTAGCATCAACACTAACTTGAAAGTTTTCAACCACACTATTCTCATATTCAAGTAGTGAACTAATCTTAGGTGCACATGGTTTATTATACATATCAAGAGAGCTAACAAGAGAAGAATCATGTACACCTACATCGAGAAATTCCGAAACCTCTACATAAGGAATCACATGACAACAATTTTAGCTCAAGGAAATATTGGGAATAGCATCACTACCTCGGTTTGGACTAGGATAGTCCACTCCATTGAAGCTTTCGGCCAAGGGTCTTTTGAGGCCACTTTCATGTGAGATTTCGTGTTGATCCTTCTTTGATAATTCATGAGCTTGAACCTGCAAATAAGGAGAATCAAGGCTAGGTAAAATGCTAGCCTTTGTGTTAGTGAGTATCGAGGGACCTTTGTGGGCAAGTCCCACAAACAAAGTTGTCTCCTCCTTTCCTTTCTCACAATCCAAAACCTTCCCTTCCTTTTCCTTCTTTCTTTTATCATCCAACTTCTTGGTTTTCTCTTGGATTCCATTCACACTAGGTGGTGGAAGAGGAAGAAGAGTGAATCTTCGACCACCATGCTCAAAGGTGTACCTATTAGCCCTTCCATCATGCATCGTGTGTCTATCAAATTGCCAAGGCCTTTTCAACAAGATGTGACATGCATGCATAGGGATTACATCACACTTTACTTCATCATGATAATTCCCTATTTTGAATCTAATCACACATTGCTGTTTGACGTTCAATTCACCACACTTGTTTAACCATTGAAGCTTGTGTATGGGTTCGGGTGAGGGATAGTGGGTAATTTCAAGTGATTAAACAAAGTGACACTAACAATGTTCACACCACTCTCACTATCTATAATCATGGAACTCACACTTCCTTTAATAAGGCACTTGGTATGAAAGAGGTTCTCTCTTTGATCATCCAAGACCTTACTAAACAAAGTCCTCCGAACCACATAACTAGGGACATCACATTCCCCTTCACAAGGCAATACCTCTTCTTTACTTCTCTCTTGAGTTTCGGGTTCTAAGCACTCTCCATCTTGAAAGTTATCATCATTCCCTTCGGTTTCTAATTCAACTTTTTCACCAAGATAGTACAACCTACCTTCCCTGAGGATCACATTTCTACGAGTAGCACACTCACTTGCCCGATGACCCCAACCTTGACACTTGAAACAATGCAAGCCCTTAGATGAAGTAGGAAAGGTATTCGGCTTTACCTCCAACTTTGGAGTTTGGTATGACACTTGCTTGTTTGAGATTTGAGAAGAAGGAGAAGATGAAGAAGATTTGTTTTTGTTCCAATCCGAAGTCAAAGGACTTACCTCTTTGTTTCTTGTCAAACCCGAACCTTGTTGGATTTTGAGCTTGTAAGCCGACCTCTCTTTGTTCTCTTTTTCAATCTCCATGGCCGCTTGGAAGACTTCAACCACGGTTCCAAACTTGTGAAGAGTCAAACGGGATGATATGTCCTTGTTCAATCCAACCTTGAAGCGAATAACATCATGTATGACTTCTTCACCTCTATGATCAAGCTTCAAAATGAGTTGCTGAAATTCGTCATAATAGGCCATGACACTCTTGCTTCCTTGCTTTAGATTGTAAAGCTTGGCAAGAAATTCATGTCTATATTGTTCCGGTACATACCTCTCTCTCATTACTCTTTTTCACTCTCTTTCTTCCCTCTTTTGGATCAAACAACACCTTTGAATATTCTTCTTCACTAAGATATGAAGATCGAAGTGGAGCCTTGGAGTAACTGGTAAAGTTGCTGCCATGTGACCAGGAGGTCATGGGTTCAAGCCTTGGAAACAGCCTCTAGCAGAAATGCAAGGTAAGGCTGCGTACGATACACCCTTGTGGTGGGGCCCTTCCCCGGACACCGCGCATAGCGGTAGCTTTAATGCACCGGGCTGCCCTTTACTAAGATATGAAGATCAAGGATGAACAAGATGAATATTATAGTGTTGACCAAGTTTGACCAACAAGCAAATGGACTCCAAATCTGATTTTTTGTAGATCCAGGTTCCTTATGCTAAAACAAACTCAACCCACTAAAAATCAGCCACAAATCAAGTCACCAACACAAACCCAAAACGTCACCTTCTCCAAAAAGCTTCAAACAAGCCACAACAATGGTGGATCTAGTTCAAAATCAACCAAACTTCACTCTAAAAGTAGATCTAGACACTTTTAGTGTTAGAGAACAAGAATCTAACACTAGAAACTATCAAAACAAGCTAAAAATTAGTAGATCTAACTTCTAAATAAGGATCTAACACAAGACAATACTAAACACCTTTTTTTTTTTTTTGTATTTTCGGATTTTTGACACTTTTTTGTTGAGATTTTCTAAATAAGAACACTAAAACCAAGATTTAGGGATGTTGGAACAACCCTAACCAAGGCTTTGATACCAAATGATAGCCTAAAGGCTATGAACTAACGAAAATGGACTCACAAAACACAAAAACCAGCAAGCACATGAAGAGAAAACAACACAATAGAAGGAGATGAAGAAGAAGAATTGCATGAAATTAAGATAGATAGAAAGACCTTACTTCTACCAAATGATTAACAAAAGATGGTGTATCAAACCATCAATCACACCTCATCAATAGAAGTTCAAACCTTCCTCTTAGGTGACTCAAAGGACTCACACTTCCTCAAGCACACCTTTCTTGCAAATTTCCCAAGACAAGTGAAAAACCAATTTCAATGTTCAAGGGACCTAATTTCGGATTCTAGGGCTACACTAGAAGACTAAAGCTACAAATTAAGAGTAATATTCAATGTCATCAAAAGTCTAATGAAAATAGTATCTAAAGTGTCTATTTATACTATTACATAACAATGACTAAATTTCCCTTAATGAGGCATAGGAAGAGGCGCCCTTGGAGTGTGGTCTTTTGAAGTGTAAAGACCACTATGCTCTTAATGAATAGGCGCCTATGTGATGTAGTGATCTCTCCTTCTCTTCAATTTGATCAAGGCTTTGAAAAGGCTCCAAAAGGGTCTTCAAGCACTTGCCAAATCCGAACTTGAACCTTCTACAAGACCTTGAAATCCTTGTGCTCCTTGTGCTTGTATCATAATCTCAATGAAAACAAATGGGACCAGAATTATCTAAGTATGTCTTTTGGTAATTGGAAGGTGAAAACTTGGAGTAGGGTGTGATTGGACTGACATTATGGCATTTTATGGACGCAATCTGGTTTCCATGTGTCATTGGCTAAGTTACTGAGTGGTCTTTTTTATAGGAGTACTTCAAATTTTTTTGATTTCATTAGCTTTTGTAGTAAGTGTGTTTATGACGTGTCTATCTTTTTCCTGTTTCTGATTATAACATGTAATGAAACTCAAATTAAATAAGTAGTAGTAGAAGAGCATTTATGACATCTTTTCCATTTTAATATCTTCTAGGATCTAGCATGTTTAATTTTAGAGGCAGAGTTAAGCCATTCCATATTTTAATTTGTTATCACAAGCCTGTTAAACTCACATAGTGCCTGGGATTTTTCACTTAGGTAATACGTACTTGTTCTTTTACTTGTTTTTGTTCCCTTTATTCTTCTTCTGGTCCTTACATTATTATCTCTTCCCATTTGGTGGAAGTTTCAAGGAAGATTTCTGCCACGATGTTACAATGGATGGGTGGGTCAAGGAGGAAAGTTGATGCTGTAAGTATCAAAGGAAATTACTTATTATTCTGGAGATTTACTTGCATATTTCTGAATTTGGAGAATAGATTTTTCCTTTCAAGGGAAGCTTCGGAAGACAATTGAGCAAATTGAAATTAGGCTAGAATTACATCTCATTAGTGTGGTCTGTCAGTTGATCTTTAGTAATGCATGTCTCTGGAGATGGTTATGGATTTTAATGTAAAATTGTGGTTAATACAGTTCAAATGAGGGGTTACATAGAAGTATATTAAAAGATGAAGATCACCCTTATTGGATTGGGAGCTCAAGCATATTCTTAAATGATAACATTCTTAATCCATTTAGTCCTGGCTTAACTCTTCTTTTGAAAAAGAAAGCCTCCCACACTTTCTTTAGGCGAGTTTAAATTTGTGAAAGCCAGTTTGCTGGTTTGTTGTGACAATGTTCAGCTCACTCTGCTCCCGAAAGTAAATATTAAAAAGGAAATAAGAAACAGAACATGCATCTTCTTTGAAGTCTATCAGCTTGTTCTTGTGAAAGTTTGATTTGTTTCCATCGTTTTTAATGGTTTAACCTTATTGTGCTTTGGGAAATGTTTTCATACTTACATTTTCTCTTGTGATCTGTATTCTCATTTCGCGGGATGGAAAAACGTCAGTCAAGAAGGTCAACACAGAAAAGGTATTAAAACATCAAACATAGGCCTTTATTTGACTGGATAACTGTTTTACCTTTTTCTTTTTTACAAATTTAACAAATAGGAAGTTTCGAATCCAATTTTGATAGTATAAAGGATTATTAGATATAACACAAAATTTATCCACCTATTCCTTCTAGTCGAGTCTCTCGGTCTGTCATTATACCTCGAGAAGTAGAAAGAATTACAATCCCCATTCCACCTAAAATTCTCGGAATTCGTTGATAATTAGAATAGATTCGTAGACCAGGTTGACTTGTTCGTTTTAAATTTAAAATATTCTATAGGGTCTTTTCCTATTCCTTCTATGTCGCAGGGTTAAAACCAAAAAATATTTGTTAGCTTTCCTCAACATCAAAATAGTTCAAAATTCTTTGAGACTGTTGTTGAACTTTCAATATGTAGAGATTTAGACTAAGTCGTAGTTGGTCTATGGTATAGGCAAAAGCAATTTTTTGAGCAAAGAAAATGGCATGAGCAGCAGAAAAAAGATGCAAGAGAGAGCTTCTTTGAGGAGAAAACCCCATGCTATCAGCCAGAAAAGAATAGTCGTTCACTTGATATTCTGAGTTTACTGAACTTATCAACAGGTTCTGGGGAACACAAGTCAAATGTCCATTCAGGTACTTTAACTTCAATATTTGAACTCTCCAAAATTTTAAGCATATATAATTATGTGCTCTTGGGGGTGATCGGCTATAGCATTTGATGCTTGTTAATATTTCTTGTTTTGAGATAGCTTAGAGATATTATGTCAAGGATTATCCATTCGGGGACATCTGATAAAATTGGAACAATATAAACATATTATGTGAGAGATTTTACTTGTCAAAGAAGTTTGTATCTCAACATGTTCAGCCTTTGGAAGTAAGATCCTTGAAATTTGTGAAAATCAAAATGAATGATGTGCATTTTTCACTTTCTTTAGAACTCAAGAGAACATTTGAACTAGTTGCAAACAGTATGCAGCTTCATTAGCATTTGTGTCCCAGTGCAATGATTTGCTATCGGGCTCTATTAGGATTCTTCTATGATTAGTTTCTTTACTATCATTTCCAAGTCTTCAATGATATGACACAACCTAATATACATGTTTTATCATTTAGAGATTGCAATATGAATTTGACACAAAATTTGATTATAATGTGACCATGTTAAAATTGCACTTTGTCTATTTTCTTTACTTGAAGAGCGAACTATTCCCTGCAATAGCCCAGTGATTCTCCATCTCCCTTTTGTGGCCTAATTTATTTTCATTACTATGTAAGCAAGGCATATTTATGAGGACAATCAAATGCTACAGCCTTCTCCAGTGATTCAAACAAAAAAAGTCATTTGTCTTGGCTCTCTTCAACATAAGGAAGGTAGTACACTTGCATTCTGGCAAAAGCTGTTGGCTGAGGAATATAACTATATTTATTGTCATTTGGACATCTTAAGAATGTGATTCATTGTCCTAATAGGAACTTCACCAAGCTACCAAGATGATGCTGCCTGCCCACAGAAGTAAGCATGTTTATGTTGAGAGGATTATCCATATTGAATTGCACAAACATAAACTTCTCCTAGGTTTATCCTTGTTGAATTGCATAAATATATATGTAAAAATCCTTTAGGAAGCTTGATTGGGTTAATTTTTTTCTCAATAAAAATATGCTCACTAGTGCAGATAGAAAGCTTTAAGTACATGCCTGATTTGGATGCGAGCAGCTATTAGAATGTCCAGAACTGCATTCTTAGTATTCTACATGTTTGGTTGTGATGTCTATGAAATAAATCAATCTCAAAAAATGTCTATGAACATAAGTTTTTTCCTGAAAAAGTTCAATTAATTGATGTTGTTGCTCAGTACATCAGTCGGAGCACCTGGAGGTCATGAGAAAGCTTTGTACAGCACCGATCACAAAGAAAACCCTCTGACAAACTCTACAAGCAAGCGTGAGTATATCTGTGGATGCTTTATAAAACTGTTGCCTGTAAGCTTGTAGTACTTACCTGTCAAAAGAAAACATATTCAAATGGCTTATTAAACTATATTAAGCAACAGGATAAACATTTTGATTGGAGACACTTCCTTTTAAATTTCAACTTGTTATTGTAGGTGAAAGTACAAGTTCACGATATTATATCAGGATATCCTTTACGCTATAGCGCCAAAAGCTGGCAGATGTTTATCTACTGTGAATTTAATGGCCGTACTAAACTAAAGAACTTCCCAAGAAAATTCTCTGGTTTGAACTGTTTGAGCTAAAAAAATGATTCCCGCACGCTAAAGTCTCAATTTTGCAGAGCTCTCTATCATTGACATACTTGGTGATGATGGACCGAACTGCGAGTTGGGAAGTTCGACTCATGAAGGCCATGTTGCATTTTCGTTTGAAGGTATATTCGATGGTTGAACATAAAGCAATTACATTTATATTCTTTGAAAGACTGGTATTTTTACACTCAAGGATGTGGTCTAGTGGTCAATGAAGTGGTTGAGGACTGTGAGGTCTCAGGTTCAAATTTCAACGGAGACAAAAGCACTAGTTGATTCTTCCCATTAGTCTTAGCGTTGGTGGATAGAGTTACTTGGTACCTGGTGGAGGTGGTAGGTATCCCGTGAAATTAGTTGAGGTGTGCGCAGGCTGGCCCTAACACCATGGTTATAAAGGACTGATTTTTTCTACAAATGCATAGGAGAGCTTAATTAATTTCTTTCATTCTCCTTTCTACTTTATGCTCTTTGTAGAAATTTTTTCAAGTACTCCCTCCGTTTCAATTTGTTTGTTTGGTTTTGACTTATCATGCAATTTAACACATTAAAGAAGACTTTTGTATCTTGTGGTCTTAAACTAAAGATATGTAGAATGTACCAAAATGCCCTTTAATCTTGTGGTCTTAAGCATGCCATGTGGAAAGTTGAAATTAAAGAGTTGCCAAAAAAGGAAAGAGGTATTCTTTTTGAAATGGACTAAATAGGAAACTAACGACAAACAAATTGAAATGGAGGTAGTATCAAATAGCTATTTTCTAGGAATATTTTCTTCATTTTTCTTATGCTCTTTATGGTATCATATCTAGTTTGCAGGGAAAAGGAAGGAAGAACCATCTATATTTATGTGGCTTTCAGTTCTTTTAGAATGAACATTTGATCAAATGCCTTTTTTCCTTACTAGGTTTAGGTAAAGTTGAAATGTCTACCCCAGTCCATTCACCGCAGCAACCTGGCAGGTAATTATACTTTATTAATCAAGAATTACAGACCATGAATAATAATTTTGTAAATGCCATCTTGACAAGATTTCTATGATAAGTAGTGGTTAGGAATAGTTAGGACAACCCTTGGAAGTCAAGACTATGAATAGGTTTTAAATTTAAAACTGAGCATGAAAGCTGCATGCATCAGTTCTCTTGACTGAAAACATCATCTGCACATTCAGGCGACTTTGCATTACTTTCCCAGGTTTTGAGGACATCCTCTGGCTGTTAACATGACCGTATAGATGATAAAGTGCATATTTGAACCAAGTCCACTTTGCCACTGACATAGAGCTTCATAAACAGAATGAGACATTAATGTCATGGATGTAGTTTACAGTAATGCTACTTCCAGCAAGAAGGAATTCCAAATTCTAGTAGAAGCTCTTATTATTTCGAGATAAGCAAAAAAGTAATACGGCAACAGATAACCACCCAATCCTTGATAATGTTTACTTAGTTGACATCAGTACTTGATAAGCAAGGGTTTTTGGACATCACAATTTTCTCAAAACAGCTTAGCTGGTACTCTAGCCACTGGAAAGTAATCTGAGACTCTGAGTCCCCCGACTCTGAGTCCCCCTATAGGATGTTTAGTGTTATTACTATTATGTATTATATAACCAAATCGTGGATATCCATTTGATCAATTCACACATGCTTCTTGCTTATCTTACATTCTGGAATACTAGAGCAGTTTCCTTGGAGAGCTATACACCTGATTGCTTCTCAGGTTGCTATATTTGGATACAATAACTTCCTAAATTGATTTTACATAGGACCTTAATCAAATTGGCATGCTTAATGGTTTAGCTCTTCATGCTGCAGTAAGCTGATTTACAGGGACACTCTTTTTATGCTTTATTGCTACAACAGCACGCAGTTGCCTGAAAACCCTTGAAAGTGCTCCTTCGAAATCTGCTTTTATGTTGCATGACTGCGGACCCTTTTCTTATGGTAGGTCCTCATGTCCAAGGGCTAGGAGAAAGGGTCTCTCATCTGACTACCTTAACAGAGGCATATATGGCATTGAACTTGAATTGGTGAGAGCACTTCCTGAGACTATTATCATTCTGTTAGGGTTGCTAGCTTGGTACATGTCATACTTCAACGTAAACCTCATTTCAATCTGTTCTGAAATACAGCACCTGTGCCCTATCTCCATTTCCTATACTATCATATGTCACATATTTTTACCCTATCAAACGACATAAAAATGATATAGGAATAGTTTTCAAGGTTCTATAAATATTTATGCCATAACACACCTTTCATCTATTATACCTTATGATATCAAACGGGCAAAAGCTTTGGCAATAGGTGTTAAAACCAAGTTCCAGGTTTATGGCAACTAGATGTTTAGTTTCAGCATTTGTAGCTTCTTAAATGGTGGGCATCCCTGTATCTTAAATCTACAGATTCTTTGTTTATTGCTTCAACTGATGTAGAGTAGCATTTTTTGCTCTTGATCTCGAGAAGTGATGAGATACCGAAATTCTATTTCATTCCATCATTTTTCAATATATGCATACTCTACATGTACACACACATTTATTTAGGTATGTATGTATGCATGTGTGCATGCATGCTTATGTTGTCAATAAGCCCCTCACCGTCTGCAAATGGAAAAAAACAAAAACAAAAACAGTTTGGGTCTTTGTGGAAGGATTATTGCTATGCAGATATCCTTCTGTTATTGGCAAAGCCCTTATTGGTTATATGGAGGTCGAATCCTGATCTATTCGTTTCTGGTTATATGAAAAACCACAGGATCGCATGATGGTGGATGTAGAACTACCTTTTCGTACAAGTCCTTTAGACGGATCCTCTTGCTCCAGGGGAATACCAGATTTACCTGGCAGCGCAGAACATAAGTTACCAGATACCAAATGGTTCTCCTTTAATAACAATTTCACTTATCTGCACGCTTTTGAGAATGATGAGATCTTTGGCAAAAGTAAGGAGAGTTCAAATACAATTTGGAATGGTAGGTTCCTTATTATGTTTTTTCCTCATATTTTTTGGCTTCTATATTGACATCTCCAAAGTGTTGTTAGGTTGGTTTCTTGAGTATCTTTTTTTTATTAGGGTGAATCTCTGTTCATTTTCCTTGAAAAAGTAAGTACACTTCAATTTTGTAATTCCTTTGGAGCTGCTTGTTTTAGAGTTTGCAAACTCTACTATTTAACTTCTTGGAGAACGTTTGTTTGAACTATTTTGCAAACAAGGCAAAAGTTTGCAAACTTAAACAAATGCCACATTAATAACATCGTAGCTAGGTAACACCTTTAGAGTTTCCATACATATCTCTTTATTAAGCTTGAATTTTTGACATCAAATTTGACAGTTCGCCAATATTAATAATATGTTTCTCGTAAGAGGCATGCAGAAATTAATCCATGTGGTATAGAGCTTAAAGTCGGAGAAGTGCTTTCTGAAGTTGCATAGAAATTTCAAACCTTTTGGCACTTCCGCATCTTCGAAGGTTTTACTTTGTTTTACGAGTGATATGACTACATCGTCTTTTATATTTACATTCAGCATATTCCAGCTTCCCACTTCCTGAAAGCTTTCATGAAGATTGTGGTTCACTACCTAAGAGCCACTTATATCATTTAGATGCTGGCTCCACTGATTTTTGGAATTGCCAAAGTTGTGGGAGGCGAGCATTCTACTTTGAGGACTGTTATTATTGGAATTCTGCCAATTCTTGTAGTGCCAGAAATAATGAGAAGCAAGGAACCTGTTTTGATGACTCTTATCATCAGAATCAAAGGTTTCCCATCTAGTACTTCAATCTCTAATTTGAGGGTGTTTGTGTTCTATACTGAGGGTTTATTGCCCTTGCAGGGTCAGGATGAGAGCCAAAGCAGAATTCAACATAATAGGTGCTTTACATTTCTGCTAATAGCAGATGCTCTTTAAAAACCTGAACATATTCTTATAACTGTTTTACTTCTCGCCGTTCTATCATAAAGTTATTTAGTTTCTCCAAGTTCAAAAAATATGACAAACTGTTCCATATAGGAAGCCAAAATGGAATATTATTGAATAGTTTTCCTGATATTATTCAGATTATAGTTTGGGCCAATAAGTTGCATTTTCTGTGGTTTTGATATGTTATTCTCTCTTTAACAGATTCACCTACTTCCTATTCCAAGCACTTCAAACCAGAGAATTTCAGTGTCTCAGATGGAGAATGGTAGGCACATTTTGTTGTAGAGGTGAGGGGTGATTCTTTAGTTGGTTTAAACTCTTCTACTGGCAGGTATTCCATGGGATGCGCAAGCCCTCATTTAATGGATTATATAGACCATGCTGACATGACATGGTTTGCAAATGAAGATGCAAGAGATAATTTGAGTTTATTGAGGTTGCTATTTGAAGCTCTTTCTGCTTACTGGTCTCTTTTCTGGGCCTTTATTTTACTAATGAACTGATCCACTTTATTCTCGTGGATATGTTGACTCCTCTTCAGCGAAGAGTCATCCACTGCAGGTCAATATCGTTTGCACTCACTGACTTGTTGACATGAGCAATATAATTATTTTTCTTATTCTCCATCCAGTGGTGGGTGACTTAGACACACAACAAAAGATGAACTCAAATAATAAAAGGAGAAGCCAGGAGGATGTATCTGATGGGAGCAAAGAGAAAAAATTCTGTGAGATGTTATTTTCGAAGGAAAGAAATTGCAAGAGGAGTGATATTCAGCTAGGGAAAGAAATGGATGAGCCAACAAAGTCACCATGGCCACTGAACCAATCAAGAGCCGAGCCAGAACATGGCAATCCTGTATTTTATGAGAAGAGGTCAGACATGAACAATGATCAACCGAGGGAGGCAAGATATAGTCCAGGAGAGTCAAATTCAAGATTCAGATCTTTCTACCAAACTTCAGGTTCCAAAAGATATGTATCCACTTGTTCTGACTTTTCTGTTGGAGATGTCCTTACTGACCGGGAGCCTAAGTTACAAGTGGACACCCTACAGAACTTCAAAGGGTCTAATAAATATCCAGGTGAATATGCACCCTCAAGTTTTATGTTGGAACCAACGACTTTTGCACTAGATAGCCCCGGGTGCACCTTCAGGAACTTGTTTCAGGATGCCAAGAAGGCATGTGGTACCGAGGATTCATTACATAGTCTTGGTTCCCATGGCACAGTAACAGGAAACTTTGTAAGAGATGTAGGTAAGATACCTTATTTCCCGAGCGATGGAGACAAAGGTGTTGATATCCTACCATTTGATAGCAGCCAATTTGTCCCAATTACTGAAGTTTCTGGTAGGTGCAAGGGTTTCTCATCAGGAAAGGAAAAGTCAGTGGATGTATCAAGTGCTGTCAATAGGTGTAGCAACTGTGAGGAACCAAAGGAAAAAACTCCAGAAGTGAAGGACAGGACTCGATTGTTTAACTACTCTGAATGTGCAGAAGAAGCATCTTTATCTATAGAGATATCCACTGTATCAAAGGGGGATCAGGACAGTTCAGATAAAAATCAGGACACTCAAATCTTTACTTAGATACCAAGCAGGAGATGAAGGTTGAAGTTTTCTTCCTTTTAGATACTGATTTTTAGACGTGTCCTTCATTTATAATACTAAGTAGTGTCTTTGTGCTTTTCAAGTTACAAAAGAGGACATCAGATCTTCGTCAAATGAAAGAATGATAACTACACGACAATGTCACAATGTTCATCAAAATGGGCAGGTTATGATGTTTGAGGACGTGTCCTTCAATTTCTACATGTGCAGTTTTTGAAGGAAGCACAGGATTAAAGAACTTGGGAATCGGTATGATACTCTTATTATGTTTTAATAGATAAAAGCAAACATGAACATTCTAATTCAATTGTTGGCTTTTTAAGCATTTGACTTTCATGTGTTTGTCGCTATGGTTTAGAGACATGAAAGCTATGTTGTGTTCTAGTGATGCATACTGCCATGACTATTGAACTTGTAGAACCAGATTTATGTGCAGTTTTTATGCGTGTGCAAAATGTGCATCTTTTTGGGGAAGAGCACATGCTTTTTGACAGAAAAAGTTTATTTGGACAATTAAGACGGAGTGATAGGATTGATCCAAAATAGCTAATTAAAAAATATATAAAAGAAGGATGATATTGTCAATGTTCTTGGATCGTTGGTCAATAGTCAATAGTGCCATAGTTAAAATTTCTGCTCCTATTTTTCCTTTAGCTCTACTCCTGTATCTTTCTGCATCTTCTTGCCACTGGATGCACTATTGTTTTACCTCCCGATGCTTAACTGTCCACTGCATGGTTTGGTTACTTCAGTCATATGACATCTCCATTCTTAACATCTGATTGTTTGAGAGGCTTTACCTTGAATTCTTGAGCACCTTCTTTCAAGCACCTATATTGGTGAACAAAGTAAGAAGATAAAACATGGGATAATATGTTGGTTATTGTTACAAAACTAGAAGCAAATTTTAGGTTGCAGCTTGAGTAAATACTTCTTGACTGTGGGGATGTTCTCCGATGATATGATGACCACAGGTATCTCTTTCATATTCTTAAAATTTCTTTTTTTAAATATATGTTTTTTTTTTGGGGGGGGGGGGGGGGGGGGGGGGGGTATGTCGGATAGGGGAGTAGGGAGTAGGGAGAGATGGGGGTTGGGGTAAGATTATATTTTTTGTCAAAAAAAATTTATTTATTGACTTTCAAAAATTAAAAGATTTTTAATTTTTTAGTGTAGGGGTGGGGGTTTGGGGTAGGAAGGGGGAATGGGGATAAGGGGGGTGGGGACAAGAAAAAAATTAATAAAGAACTTTTTAAGAAATAAAAATTATTTATATAAGGGAGGTGGGGTGGGGGTGGAGTACGTTGGCTTGTGGTGGGGGTTGGGGTAAAGTGGGGGTGAGGTGAGGTGGGTAATTTTGAAAGTGGGAGGACACATTGTCACTTTTTTTCCTACTTTCATTAAGAAATATTTTTTCTATTAAACGGGTTGAGGTAGAGATTGATTGGACTCATTTGAACCTAATTTGAAATTGGGTTGGGACTTAATGGGTTGAGATTTACCCAATAACAAATTATCTTGAACCCAACCCATTAAGTTTTGGACGGGTTGAACGGGTCAACTCAATTTGGGTTTATTTTGACACCCTAATGCCTGCCATTTAGACATGTTTCAAATAGCGATAACTTCTAAAACTTTGGAGGCAAAGAAACTTTGGGGGAGGGAGAGTTCCTAAGGCCAGCTTAGTACCTTCACCCTTTTTAGTAGATCGTATCCTACCATCCCTGGCATGCAGTAACCAGTAATGATCCAAGTTTATGTTCGTTTCCTGCAATATCGAATCAAATCTCAGTGTATAAAAGCACAAACTTCTGAAGGATGCAAGTCATACAACAAATTGTGCTGATCACTGGTATTGAATGGTGTTATGGTAACAAAAATCACATGCATTGAATTGACCCACTGGTGACACTATTTTTCCAACAAGAAATATATAATGCCTAATATAACCTGCTATTTCTTTGTCCAGTGGAGGCAAAAGTGACCAATCTTTCTCCCCAACATTAGTATATACAGTATAAATAAATGAGCAAGTGTTAACTGTAATGGGTCGTTTGGTATACTGCAATAGAAAAGATAATGCAAGTATTAGATTTTTATATTATCAGTACCTTGTCTGGTAGACTTTTTCAACATAATGCAAGTATTAGTTACACTCCATTTGTTTTTTTTCTATAATTGGTAACATTTTGTATTAATTTCAGTACTTACGTAGTATTGGAAAACCATTTTTACAAAAGGAAGATAAAGAAAATTCCTCCTGATACTACCAACCCATACAGACCCCGAAACATCTATGATTGTTGTAGTATCATCGGCAAAAGCCTTTGTACACCAAAAACCGAGTAACAATATACAATTGAGTTTGATATTTGATATATTACTACTACTATTGTCAAAACATCTTGCATTCCTTTCTTTCCAAATTGTCCACCAAATACATGGTGGAATTTCCTCCATCTATCCCTATCGCTTGTGATATGCCCAAACTACCACTTTCTTAAAAGAAACATAAGCGGTTGTTGTCAAATATATAATCCAACAGAGGTTGGGGTTGAATCCCACAGGGCATATGGTGTTAATTAAGATGTTTGTGATTTAAATAAATGATAGTCAATGGTTTTCTTAAAATGAGGGTTTTGTTATGACAGTTTGTAGAACAGTGTTTCAATTGTTGCTAGAGAACGACGTTGAATTACAGAAATATAAATCAGTGGTGAATTAGATCTAGGGTTGTGTTTGCCGTGGTTAGTATTGCAATTATGTTTCAATTGTTGAGTAGGATTCTCATGACATTGGGAAATTTAAGGTTATCGATGTCTAAT
Source organism: Capsicum annuum (assembly GCF_002878395.1). Lineage (NCBI taxonomy): Eukaryota > Viridiplantae > Streptophyta > Magnoliopsida > Solanales > Solanaceae > Capsicum > Capsicum annuum. The sequence goes on from NC_061119.1 coordinate 112,364,479, forward strand.
ATTCACCTAAGTGTTTCTCAACCTAAACTAGGTGATTAATCCTTTAATTCTTTCAAACTTAAAGAAAATTACATCTGAATTCGACTTCACCTTGAGTTAGTCAATCTCTTAAAGCATTGACCATAAGATGAAGAGATAAAGTCTTCGAATCCTTGCTGATAATCTTTGTTCCTGTTTTAATTCCTTATTTTAAGCGAATTAATCCTAGGGCATGTTCTAATGTTTGCAACCATTAGAATTCAGTTAAAATTACAAGTTTATCAATATAATTCCCATTATCCTTCGAATCCCAATAACAATCAACATTAAAATAGCTAATTCACCATGACTCCCACAATCTAGTTGTGGGGGTTTAGCTACTCATGAATTTGAAGAAGAATATAGAAGATAAACTCATAGATTTAAGAATTATGCTTACTAAATATGGATTCACAATTCAATAGTCTTCCAAAGATCCACAAAGTTTTCAAAATATCAGGAGTAAATTCAAAACTTCACTTTTTCTCTCCAAAAGTAACGTTCGAAAGAGAATATTCTCGAGATCTTGAGAAAACCCTAAAAGTTGCTATTTATAGTAGAGGAAGTTCAAAATTCAAAATAAATTATCAGATTTGCCCGCTCACAGTTGATAGCTTGTCAACTGGAGTCTTTAGAAGGGTCCTCATTAAATAACACACTGCTTCAGGTGACGATGGAGGTTGACAACTCGTCAACTAGTTGACAAATCGTCACCCGAAGTCTTCACAGCTTTTGAACTATGCTTCAGATTGACGATGAGAGTTGGCGGATCGTCTACTCAAGTCGTCAACACACCTTTTTTCTTATTTTCTTTAGTTTTCTCAAAATTTGACTTTCCTGCGCAACAAAGTAAAATACGATTAAAAAACAACAAAAGTTGCTTAAGAACTTGCAATTATTCCCAGCCAAAGGCCTCAAATAGGCCGTCAGAAAGCTCACACATCAACACCCTCAACTTAGAACACGTCCTTGTCCTCAAATAACTAAACAAAAAGGTATTATGCACACAATAGAGTTCCAAGAGATAGAATAATATTTGTAACCTCAACATAGAACTCGGTGAGACGAGCATGACTTTTACTAATCAATGACAGGAATCCATACTTGGCATTACAACACAAATAGGCGACACTATATACACTTAAAGAGTATTCTATCTAATAGTCAACGATTTTCAATGCTATCCATATGCCCTCACTTAAAAAAAAATCCTCACACAAAATGTAGACTTCCATTTTGGAACTGGAAATCAAATCTTTCACTCTAACAACGAAATTTCAAATCATGCATATGTTATGCCATAGGCTTGCCCTTACTATTCTACGTCGGGTTTTCAGTAGATTGACTGAGCTCACTACAACACTCTTGTACTAAAGGCTTAGGTGCAGGTAGGATGAATTTGGGAGTAGTGACTTAGCTTCCTTGACATGACGTAGCTACTCATATCCACTTGACTTAAGATTTCGTCCTTATTCACTTAGGTATTTCAACAATTTCCATCACCTAGTACAGTAGCTCCCTACGTCTTTTATTTCCTTATTTATACAATACACATCTATACATAGAGAGAGACATATATATATATATATATATATATAGACACACACACACACTCACACACGTGCTGCATGCACTTATAAGATCTTCCTTCATTTGTCCATTACTTTTTTCACACCTAATTTTCACTTGTTATACCTTTCTACAATAGCCATACTCAACTTAAGTGATTTGTCTGAGTTGAGATGCACGATGTCCAAGGAGGAGCCAGAGCCAAAATAGAGGTTCAACAGTTAAAATAGGAAAGGTGAATAAGTTTTGAATAAAGAAGGCAGGTCAGCTCAAACAGGGAGCAAGGAATTTAACATTAAACTTTGGATCACTTATTGAGGTTGAGTGGACTAAAGATCAAACATGGCCTATGATCCTTTCCTAGACACCTACTTACAACCTACTAGAATGAACTGGGCAAGTTCTAAATGCACGCGTACAATAAAAAAATAGTACAAAAACCTCGCACACTCATGACACGTGTTAGAATATGTGTAGGAATAAAAATAACATATAGAATCCTACTTGGAAAATGATTGTAGTGTAATGACCTATTTGGAAAAGGATTGTAATGTATTGACCAATTTGGAAAAGGATTGTAACGTAGTGACCTATTTGGAATGATTGAACTGTAGTGTCTATAAATAAGGTCTCAACGTAATAATTCAGATACAACAATTCAATAATATTTCTCATGTGGTACCAAAGTTTCTAGGATCGTGGTAAATAATCAAAGAGTTTCCACTGTCGACAAGCAGCTATAATCCATATCGCCACCCGTCTGGCCAATGATTATGTTAGCAAGAGTTGGGTCATCGGGTATTTTTCTGGTAACTATTTTCTCATATTTTATTTGCGTAGCATAGTCCTTTTATCCGGTGACTACTTTCTCAGATTAAATTTGCGTAGCACCATGCATCTCACTGAACTACTTCTCATAGTTAATTTGCATAGTATCGTGCATCTTTTTGGACTACTTTTTCATATCTGAGTTGCCTAGCATTGTGCGTTTTTTTGGTGACTCCTCAGATCTGATTTGCATAGTTTCATGCGTCTTTACAGTGACTCCTCAAATCTGATTTGTGTAGGGTCATTGCCATCATTTCGAGCCTACCCATACAATTTCTTTTTTTCAATATGGTCGTGCCGTCATTTTGACCTTACCTATATAATATTTCCTTTTTCAGTAGGGTTGTGTTGTCATTTCGACCCTACCCATATAATTTCTATTTTCAGTAGGCTTATGCTATTATTCTGACCTTGGACAAGACTTAGGGAATCATACGATTTGACTCTTTACTTCTAGTACCCTATCATACAACTAGTCATACCTTGGACAGTAAGTGACATAAAACACAATGTAAAACATACGAGACAGGGTCCCTAATTCGTACCATATCATAAGACTAGTACCCCAAGTCGTATGATGTCTAGTGAGCTCAAAGTCAAAAAATTTCTAAGGGTAAAAAACCCAGGACATTTCTGTCTCCCCTAATTGGATCATTCATCCTTTAATGATGGGTAAAGTCAAGCACAAGAACTAGTTTACACATTGTTACACGTCAAACTAACCTTTAACCAAGTTAGAAAACAAAGATATAATGAATCATCATATCCTTTAACTAATTTAGAAAAATAGGATATGATGAAGAACACATACGTTTTGCATGAATATTTGGAATGGAAAATAAATGCAGATACTTGGACTTCATGTCCTACTCTACTTCCCAAGTAGCTTCCTTGTACCTTTGGGTTACCATGGAATTTTTTCCTAACCTATAACTTTTGTTCGCAATCGACGAACTTGCCGATCCAAGATCTTAAATGGGACTACCTCATAAGATGAGGAATCTGAGATATCCAACCCTTCTAAAGGAACAATGATGAAGGATCATCTACACACTTTCCTAACATAGGGACATAGAAAGCCAAACAAATGAAGCTTAAACTAGAAGGCAACATTACAAACCTTCTCCATCGATAAATACGGACCAATATAGCGAAGGCTCAACTTTCCCTCCTTACAAAACTCATTACTCCCTTCATGGGAGACTCCTTCAAGAACACCCAATCCCCAACCTCAAACTCCATGTCCCTTCGCCTCACGTCCCATAGGACTTTTGGCAACTTTACACAGTCTTAAGCCTATCCCAAATAACCTTCACCTTTAGTCCTCAATCAACAAAATAAGCTACAAATACCATACCTCACCAATTCGACCTTATGATTCCCCACCGACACACCACTATGAGAGCCTGATCTATACATTTCTCCCACGCTTAAGTCTATCCAAAGCTAAAAGAGGTTAACTTAGGCCACGGGGCTCTATTTCTTACATCCCTCCAAGATACTATTCTACCCCATCAATGCAGCTAAACATCACATCCTATAAAGGATCAAAATACTTAACACCACAATTGACATATCTTTGATTCACACCGCTCAAGCCTATATTTGTTGTGCCCATTGCACAGTCTACCCTACCAAAAATCTAGTAACCTCTACAATCATCACCTTATAACCACTAATTAGGGGTATAGACTTCTATGTTTCTAAACTCTCCATTTTTAATCCTTAGAACACTAACATTACTTCTTTAATAGAACATCCCCATTCATCACATGTTTTTATACCCATATCAAGAGTTACACTGGTTACCTACTTCTCTCCCACTTCGGCACTACCTAAAACTTGGTAATAATTCTCTAGACTTCCCATGCTAAGAAATCTTAATAGGCATAATCTAGGCATACACGACACCCTTAGCTCGGAACTTAATAGGCATAAGCTACCACTTCTACTTCTACACTTAGACCTTCTACCTAATTCCTAATTACATAACCCGCTATTTCACAAGGCATAACCCAAGATCTCTCACATATTACATCACTATACTAATTAACTTCCTTGAATTTTGCATCAATATCCTTAAATTAACATTCTTATCACTATAATTAGCATCGCAATCTTAAACATAGTATCTAACAACTATCAAGTATCACACATGAAACAATCACAACACACACTAGTCTACCCAACAGAGAGATTATTCCACATTTCTTATCCAATTGCTAACAACTTGTACAAATATAAAGAAACCCATCTTCCTTACACATGAACAACACTGGTGCACCCTACGAAAGTACACTAGGATGGGAAACCCTTACAAAGAGTTCATTTTATGGAGCGGAAAGAAATAGTATGATTTTCCAAAAAAATATCAATCCCAAAATCAATTTCCCTATCGGGAGAAACACCAGGATGATCATTAGAAAACTCATTAACCACACAAATAGGTTTTTAAAGAATGACCTTCTGAGTTAGAATCATTAACCCAAACCTAATGAAACAAACACCCTTGGGAAATCAACTTTCGGGCTTTAAGACATGATATAAATATTTTCGTAAGCACTAAAGAATCCCCTTCCCATACAATGATCGGCTAATTCGGGAATTTAAACATGACCTTACAGGTCTGACAATCTAAGAAAACATAATACGAATCCAACCAATCCATCCCCAATATGATGACAAAGTCAAACATAACTAACTTCTATCAAATCCATAAGAGTTTCTCTACCACCAATAGATACCTAACACGACCCGACCCCGGGCCTTATCTTAATGGGAATTCCAAGTCCAACCAAGACCGAGGATGGCCCATGTTACCCAACCCAACCACCTATGTCTAGCCTTAGATGGGATGAATTTAAATATATAACAAGATAGTATTATTGTTCTAATTAAGACTCTGGGATAGGATCACAACCGTGACTAACCTAATCGAGTCCAACAATACCGCACCAATCGCCTAACCATACCAAACGAAACCATAGAACATAAACCAAAAGGAATACCAAAATATAATATGAAAATCAATCCCAAAATGTAATAAGATGGAACAGTGAGAAATTATTTATGATGTGCTAGCCTCAATATCAATATCAATGCTAAGGCTGACACCTCTACTAATTCCGTTCATACCAACCCCCAGAAATGCCACAAATTCTCTATCCAAAAGAGTAAACAAATATAGTCGAGACCTGCCCCCAACCATGGAAAAATCCAATATCTAATATAAAAGAAATGTATCTAAAAGAATCCACATCATGAAATAATTCCTTTCAAAAGAATGGAAGCTTACCACTTCAATCCAAGTGTTGATATCGAGTCTGTACACTAAACAAGAGGAGTAAAATAGTTGGTTACTGTGTAGCATGGATATACAACCACCAATAGAAGAGGGTAACGAATGACCACTAGCATGAATCTCAGGGTAAGGATAAAATAATGCCAATCATAAAACAAAGTAAAACCATCCATAATGCATACAACCATACATATATAAGTATCGGGAAAAAAGATCAGGTTTAGCATGCACTTAAGACCTTTACCCGCACTGTGTACCTTTTTTGTCCTAACCACCAATGGGTGATATGGGTTTGGCTCTCCCAGCTGAAAGGGTCCCAATGTGTATAGCCGCATGACGTGGAAATATCCAGTAAGATAACTAGTACATCCCTCCAATATAAAATGTGACACTCGCATATGATCATTAAAAACCCCTCATATCGACAAATATGAGTTATGAGTTTTTGTCCCTCCGGGACCGCCATCTTTCACGACTTAACTACACTTTCCACCATTAATGTTCAATTTAAACAAAGTCTAAACAATCTATTTACCATTCATTAACCAAGGCCAATACTGGAGGTATCGTCATACCATCCCATTACTTAAAAGTAATATCCATAGCCAAACAATTTAGGTAAAGGGGACCTTAGGTGCCCTTTTCATATACCATATTACATCTGCATAGGAGACTTTAATGTTCTCCACAAGCATAACCATTTAGCCTTTACCCTTTTCAAACCATTTAAGCCATGCATAAATCTTTTAGTAAGTTTAAACCATGCAAGAGTTCCATTAAAAGAAGTCAATGCAATTAACATATCTTTATAAACATTTCATCAAATACATTGGGGGCATAATATAACCAAAACCAATTCCAAAGACTATTAAAATATTACCATGTAATCCAGTTGTCCAAAACCACCATTAGGGCATATAAAATCATAATTAAAACCATAGAAAACCATAACCAAGGATTCAATATAAAATCCCCAAATAGTAGTTGAAAATCATGATCATGAAATAGTAAAACCATGACATCAATCATATAAACCATGCCTTTAGTTGAAATTACAATGAGGGAAGAGAATCATGCATTAAACCAAAGAATTAATAGAAAAAATCACCAAAGCAAGTCCCAAAGCAATCCACAAGATAAAACCCTAGCTTTCTTGCCCCAAAAGCTCTTGAGAGAATTATGGAGTATTTTGAAATAGTTTCTAAGTTTTAATGTATAGAATAATAGAGTAAATAACCTCCTAAGTTTATTAGAAGTCGTGGGTCCTAATTAGGGTACGTAGAGAAATATCTAAAATACACCTACTTAAATCACTAACAAACCCGTCACAGGGATACGACTAATCCTTTTACGAGTCGTAACCTTCCTTACGATTGATTTCCATCAATCGTACCTAAGCCTTAACCTTTGGATTAGACATTGACTAGTATACGACTCATCCAACACTAGAAGAATGAATTTCCAGGATGATCACACACTGGCTAGTATACGAGTCACCGATACAATTTGTACCAAGCCTTACAACTCATACCCTAAGTCTTGACCATTCCAGTGATCAAAACCATTCCACTAACTAAAATTGGTCAGCATATGACAGGACCATTCCATCCATATCCCAGTATATGGCTCGTACCCATAAGTCATATTGGGTCCAAAGAACAAATTTCCAAGAAATTTTCTAAAGGTCAAAGCCCAGAATGTTTCAGTCTCCCCTACTAGGAATATTCGTCGTCGAATGACGGACAAGGTAGGGGTAACCACACACAGAGTCATTTTTATCAAACATCCCTTTAACAAAGTTTGAAAACAAAAAGGCAAAGATGTTAATCTTTTCTTTAACAAACTCAGAAAATAAAGATGTGTTCAAGAACACATACCTTCCACATGAATTCCAGGAGCAAAAAACAAATGTAGATACTTTGACGTCATATCCTCCATTTCCCAAGTAGCTTCTTCCACCTTTTTATTCTATCATAGAACCTTAATTGAAATAATATCCTTGGTTCACAACCAAAGAACTTGCCTATCTAATATCTCAACCAGAACCTCTTTATAAGACAGAGAATCCTAAATACCCAATTGTTCTAATGGAACAACCAAAGAAGGACCACCAAGACACTTTTTCAATGTGAAAACATGAAAGAATGGATGAACCAAACTCAAGCTAGATAGTAACTTTAACTTATAAGCAGTATTGTCAACTCTTCTTAAAATCACATAACGTCCAATGAACCAAGGACTAAGTTTCCCCTTATTTCTAAACCACACCACTCCTCTTATAGGTGACACCTTGAGTAACACCCTATCCCTGACCTCAATCTCTAAGTCTCTATGCCTAATATCTATATTAGACTTTGGGCGACTTTAGGTAACTTTAAGCTTGTCTTGAAGCAACTTTACCTTCTCTAATGCCTGATAAAATAATTCAAGACAAAATATATGTTCTTTCCCAAGATCAAACCATACAATAGGAGATATACACCTCCTACCATATAATTCCTCAAAAGGAGCCATACCAATACTCGAATAATAGCTATTGTTGTAAGCAAACTGTAATGAGTCTGTACCCTAAATGCTATATGGTTCTAGTGACCCCACAGGACCACCAACTAACCCATGATTGGTACCTTCTGTAAGCACTAAAAATAATAATATAACTGGTATAAATGCAAAAGTTAGCTTGAAAATGTCATAAGGATCATAACTGAAAAAAATCAATATTGAATACTGAATACTGAAATAACTGTCTGAAATACTCTAGTCTGAAAGCCTCTAACTGTCTGAATTATGGAGTTTATTAGACAAGCTCCTAACTAACTCTGATTACTGGAAACTATATTGAAATACAAAAATAATGCTCTGTCCTCAAAATATGAGGACTCACCACTAAGTATACTGATGATAGGCTTGGCTGCTAAGTGCGCTCAGGAGCCTGAGCGTCTGAACCAATGGTAAAAGACATTATAACGTAAAAAAAAGTATGCGTCAGTACTTTGAATGTACTGGTATGCTAAGTGAGGTAGGATGATATGCATAGGTTCATATGCATGAATAATAAATGGATAGGTGCATGAACGTAATTGAATGAGAGTACATGTATGAATACATCAACTGTAACTGAGGTTATGATAACACTGCATACTGAGTTCTGGATTGCTGATTCACTGATATCTTAGTTATTGATACTATATAACTAATACCTAAGTAACTTTATCTGACAGTCCTAATTATACAAAACTGATCTGAGTTTTATACTGGTCAAAGTTTTATACTGATCTGAGTAACTTATTTGGTAGTTATAAATCTTTAGAACTGATCTAAGTTCTATACTGAACTGGGTGATTATATCTGACAGTCCTGATTCTGTAGAACTGAACTAAGTTCTATACTGAAACTGAAACTAAAACTGTGGGAGGTAATGATCTAACTGACATACCCTAAATCTGAACTGATAGGGTCCAACCTATGACTAAAGTTTGAAGGGTTCTAATATCATGCCACAAGTACTAACACTAGAAAACTAGGATGCCAAACATAAATTCGGGGTGACACCTTGGCGGAGCCAAGCCTAGTCTGACGAGTGATCCCTAGGAATTAGTCAAGCCTAGTCTGACGGGTGAATCCTCATCCTGCACTGGCTACATAGTTCTAGAGTACAGGGATTGCTACTAAGGACTCTGCCAACCTGACGGGAAAGCCACCATCCCTTCTCTCGCTCGGGGCTGAATCCTACTCTCAACTGAATAGATACTGAACTTATTTTAAATTGTACTAGATTTGATTTAGCTGTTACTGATCTTACTGTCTAGCTGAACTGAACTGAGTTCACTGGGTTTCGCTAACTGACGGAATACTGCTGAGTTTTATTAACTGACTGAGTTCACTGAGTTCAGAATTGAATACTAAACTAAGATTATGACTGATTACCGAGTACTACTATTTGTGAAACTACTGAGACTATTTTGTAACTACTGTAGCTCTAGGTAAACAACTAAATTGTCGAGTATTGAATACCCGCAAGACTCGATAGCATAAATTATAAGACAGCACAATCTGGAAATATGATAACAAATTTCTTGATTACAAATCATTCAATGAGGTATTTTGAAAAACACTTGTATGACATGAACTTATATACATAATGATATGGTTACACTACTCAACTCACATGAACAATTCATCAATTACTTAAAGAGCATAATTTATGTACATGACTGTATTATAACGTGCAAGCATCTAAATCATAACCCCAACTCACAATTCAAAGGGGTTTTTAACATGAAACCATACAACAACCCACACATGCCATTTATTTCTCATGAATTTGTAAATTATTTATGGATTCTAACCCCAACTAACATCATAGTCATGAACACAGTCAAATTCAATTATGAAATTCATCAAATCATTCTACTTGAAGTTTTAATAGAGTTGCTTGAATTCTAAGGGTGGAAGGAACCCTTGGATGAATACTTCACATACCTTAATGCTCGAATTCTTGAAGATTGATGGTGAAATTCTTGAGATTTTGAATCTTTTTCCATAGGGTTTGTTCTTGAGAAATTTGAGAGAGAATGAGTGTAATTTGCATAGGGGGAGCTAAATTTTGTATTTTTAGGGCTGAATAATCATGAGAAAAAGACCCAAATACCCCTGAGGATGCAGAATCTATATGACTGAAAACTAACTTAGTGACACAAAGATCCACGCATTGCATTATTGGGGTCAACACTATGGGCGATGCACCGCATCGAGTCTACATTGGTTCACTGGAAATTGCACTGACAGTTGGGGAAAATATTCATCATCGCGATAGGCAATGTGGTACGTTGAAATCGTGTCGATACACTTGTTTGGACTCCTAAACATGCCTTAAACGATGTCTAAAAAATTCGAAACTCATCCGAGAACACCTACTAACATTCCTGACCATGAAGCAACTTAAAGATCGATATTTAATAGCCTTAAGGGCCATGAAATAAGATCGACAACTATGCAGGTTAAAATAACTCTAAGCATGAATACTTTGCTAAAATTTTCTAAGTTTGGGACCTCTTAACAAGTTTTAAAGGACTGAATCAAGATAGGATTTTGTGGGGTCCTGCAATATCTCCCCCTTGGGAACATTCGTCCTTAAATGAGACTGACTAAGATGAGAGAATTGATAGACTAAAAGTACATACTGTACATACACAACTGAAGCATGATTTCATAGCTGAGACTGCTAATATATTGAGTTATTATACTAAACATGCATAACTGATGAATGATATCACAACTAATATTCCTGATAAGCTGAGTTTGTAAACTGATCTTTGACTAATTCTTTCAACTTAACTAGACTAGGATCCCTATCCTGCTTTTCTTTCACCTTGGAAATCAGTGGTAATTCTGAACTACTCTGCACCCATACACTACCTTCTGCTGAATCGACTAAACAGACACCTAGTCAGGCAGGCTGATGAACTTCCTCAGCTAACTTCTTCTTATCATATTCCACATAAGTAACACTACCCATATACATCCTACTAATAGCATTATCCATTACATTGTCTTTGCTTGGGTGATACAGGACACTCATATTATAGTCCTTCAACAACTCCAACTACCTTCTCTGATGGAGGTTTAGATCATTCTAAGAAAATACGTATTGCAGGCTCTCATGTTCAGTGAATAGATCCACGTGCACTTCATACAAATAATGCCTCCAAATCTGTAAGGAAAACACTACAACTGATAACTCAAAATCATAAGTCGGATAGTTCTTTTCATGAGGCTTAAGCTATCTGGAGGCATAGGCTATGACCTTACCTCTCAGCATCAAAACACAACCCAAACCAACTATAGAAGCATCACAATATTCCAGAAATCTGTTTGAACCATCTGGTAAAGTCAAAACTAGGGCTGTAGTTAGTCGAGTCTTCAACTAATGAAAAATCTTCTCATAAGAATTTGACCACTGGAATTTGACTTTCTTCTGAGTCAATTGGGACATAGGAGATGCAATAAATAAAAATCCCTTAGAAAACCATCGGTAATAGCTAGCCAAGCATAAGAAGCTCCTGATATCTAATGGAGAGATCTGTCTGGGCCAGTTTCTCGATGCTTCAGTCTTTTGGGGATTAACTCTAATGCCATCTCCAGAAATGATATGGCCGAGGAAAGCTACTAACCTTAGCCAATTCACACTTACTAAATTTGGTGAATAACTGATAATTTTTGAGAGTCTGTAACACTATTCTGAGATGGTCTGCATGATCCTGTTCACTGTGGGAGTAGACAAGGATGTCATCAATGAAGACTAAGATGAACATGTCCAAGTACTGCCTGAACACATGATTCATCAAGTCTATGAAAGCTGCTAGGGCATTGGTAAGACCAAATGACATGACTAATAATTCAAAGTGACCATACCGAGTTGTGAAGGCTGTTTTTGGGATGTCATATTCTTTGATTATGAGCTAATGATAGCCTGATCTGAGGTCTATCTTAGAAAAGTAACTGGAACCCTGAAGTTGGTCGAACAAGTCATCGATTCTAGGGACTGGATACTTATTTTTTATCATTAATTTATTTAGTTGATGGTAGTCTATACATATCCTGAGAGAACTGTCTTTCTTACCCACAAATAATAGTTGGTGCACCCCAAGAGGATACGCTGGGTCTGATGAATACCTTATCTAAGATATCCTTCAATAGTTCTTTTAATTCTTTGAGATTTGCTGGATCTATTTTGTATGGCCGAATAGAAATGGGCTGAGTATCCGAAAGAAAGTCAATTCTAAAGTCAATTTCCCTCTCAGGAGGAACTCTGGGAAGATCTTCAAGAAACATATATGGGAACTCACATGCTACTGATACTAACTCGAGAGTAGAGGTTTCTGAACTAGATTCTTAGACTCGAATGAGATGGTAAACACATCCCTTAGATATCATTTTCCTTGCCCTAAGGTATGAAACAAGATGACCTTTAAATGATGAAGTACAACCCTTCTACTCTAGGATAGGCTCATTCGAAAATGGAAATTGGATAACTCTGTTTCTGCAGTAAAGTTAGGTATAACATGAGTGAAGCCAATCCATACCGAGAATGACATCAAAATTTGTCATCTCTAATTCTACTAAGTCTGCTAAAGTAATTTTCTGAGATACCATAACCCGATAGTTCATATATACTCGTTGGGCTATGATAGATTTAACCACTGGGGTAGAGACTGAAAAAGTCTATGCTAGGATTTTAGGACTTACTCCAAAGTCAACATCTATATACAGAGTTACAAAGGACAAGAAACCTCCTGGATCTAGCAAAGCATAACCATGAAAATGATATACTTGTAACATAATAGTGACCACATCAGGAAAGCTTTCTTGATTCTATTGGGACTTAAGTAGATGGTCTTTTTGGGCATTGCCTGCTGGTATCATTACAAGAAGCACCCTACTGATTTGGGTGACTAGCTAGAACTTGCGACTAATGGGACTGGCCCAATTGGAGCAAATCCCTACTTTTCTGAGCAACTATTCGACACTGTCGAATCCGGTGTCCTGGCTAGCCATACCCAAAGCATACACTACTATTATCTCTACAATCACCCTAATGGTTTCTGCCATATTTCTAGCAAAGAGGATTCATTCGGGACCTTCTAACACTACCCCAAGGTTTATGGCCTAATGCCCTATCTCTAGTGTTATCCCTAAGTTGTAGAACTAGAACACTGGTTGAGGATGGAGCTGGGACTGAAGATTTTGGGAGGAACTGAGAACGATTACCACCTTCTGACTTAGGTTGGGTAAAGTTGAAACTACCTGTTCTAGCTCTATTATTCTCCCTCTTCTTCTCTTTATTCTTAGCCTCCTCTATCTGTTGAGCAGTGACCATGATCCTGGATATGTCCATCTCCTTAGTAAGTATTGTGGTCCTACACTCACTAACCATATTTCTAGACACACCATACACAAATTTACTCATCTTAGATTTTCAATCTGCTACCACATGAGTGGCATATCTGACAAACTGAGTAAACTTGAGAGCATACTCTTGTACTGTCACGTTGCCCTGCCTCAGATTTATAAACTCCAAAACCTTAGCTTTCCTTAACTCTAGTAGGAAGAACCTAACAATATAAGTGGTGGAAAAATCCTCCCATTCCATAGTCCCTACACCTGCGGCCCTTTCTACCATTCATTACTTGAACCATAAGTGAGCCACATCCTACAAATGATATGCACCCAACTTAGCACTCTCACTAGCATTCACTCCCATAATGTTTGTAACTTTCTACACCTGATCAAGGAATTCCTATGGGTCCTCATCTGACTTAGACCTAGTAAAAGATGGAGGGTTCATTTGGGTGAAGTTCTGAATCCTTCCTGCAGTAGCTTTGGCCACTGGATTGGTCGGAACAACAGATGGGCATTTATTTTGTCATACCATAGAATGAGTTAGGATGGTGAAAGCTGCTCTGAATTCTGCTTGGGAGACATGCTCATCTAGAGGATCTTCCTGGACGGGCTGAGGGGCAGGCTGATTTCTTGTTCTTCTTCCGTTCTCCTTGGGAGGCATGTTTTGTAGCGAAAGAAAGAAAGGATTAGACTGATAGTTTAATTTGAGCTTATGCTTACTCGCACGACATAAATACTGAAAAAAGGAAAACATCTTGTAGCCTCCTATTCATAAGTGTGGCGCACTACACACCCATGCACAAGACTCTACTTGATGCGGCTTTAAGACTTTCTAGGACCTTGTTGAATCATAGGATCTGATATCAATTTTGTAATTCCTCGAGTCTATACCCCAGATGCTACATGGTGCTAGCAACCCCGAAGGACCACCAGCTAACCCATGACTAGTTCCTTTTGTGAGTACTAAATAATAATAACCCTGTGATAATAATATAACTGGCATAAATATGGAAGTTAGGCTAAAAATGCCATAAGGTTCATAATTGAAAAAAATCAATACGGAATACTGAAAGATGAATACTGAATACTGAAATAATTTTCTGAAATACTTTAGTCCGAAAGCCTCTAACTGTCTGAATTATGGAGTTGATGGGACAAGCCCTCAACTAAATCCGACTTATGGAAACTATACTAAAATATTGAAATAATACTCTGCCCTCGAACTATGAGGACTCACCACTAATTTTCAACTGATAGGCTGGGTTACTAAGTGCGGTCAGGAGCCCGTGCGTCTGAAGTTATGATATAAGATATCATAGCCCAAAAGAAAAGTATGCGTTAGTACTTTGAATGTACTAGTATGCTAAGTGAGGTAGGCTGATATGCATGGGTTAATATGCATAAATAATAACTGGCTGGGTACAAGAACATAACTGAATCAGAGTACATGCATGAATACATCAACTGTAATTAAGGTCATGATAACACTTGATACTGAGTTCTAGATTACTGATTCACTGATATCTGAGTAACTAATACTGTATAACTAATAACTGAGTGCCTGCATCTGATAGTCCTAATTCCGTAGAACTAATTTGAGTTCTATACTGATCTGAGTTCGATACCAATCTAAGTGACTGTATATGACAGTCATAAATCCATAGAACTGATCTAAGTTCTATACTAAGCTTGGTGACTGTATCTTACTGTCCTGATTATATAGAACTGAATTGAGTTCTATACAGAGATTGAAACTAAAACTGTGGGAGGTAATCATCTAACCAACATGGCCCAAATCTAAGCTGATGGGGTCCAACTTGTGACCCCAGTTTAAAGAGTGCTAATATTGTGACACGGGTACTAATACTAGAAAGACCAGGATGCCAAGCCTAACTAACGGGTGACACCTAGGCGAAGCCAAGCCTAATTTGACGGGTAACCCCTGGGATATAGTTAAGCATAGTCTGATGGGTGACTCCTCATCATACGCTGGCTATGCAGTTCGGGAGTATAGGGATTGCTACTAATAACTCTACCTATCTGATGAGAAAGCCACCATCTCTGCTCTCGTTCGGTGCTGAATCCTACTACCAACTAAATAGACACTGAACTGATTCTTAGACTATAGTAGACATGATTTAGCTATTATTGATCGTAATTTCTAACTGAACTGAATTGAGTTCACTGGGTTTTACTAACTTTTGGAATACTATTGTGTTTTGTTAACTGACTGTGTTCACTGAGTTTTGAACTGAATACTGAACTGAGACTATGACTGTGACTGATTACTGAGTACTACTGTTCGTGACACTACTGAGACTGTTCTGTAACTACTGTAGCTCTAGGTAAATAGCTAATTGTCGGGTATTGAATACCCCCATGATTCGATAACATAAATTATAAGACAAAGCACAATCTTGAAACATGATAACAAATTTCTTGATCACAAATCATTCATTGAGGAATTTTGACAAACACTTGCATGACATGAACTTATATACATACTAGCATGATATGGTTGCACTACTCAACCCACATGAACAATTCATCAATCACTTGAATAGCATAATTTATGCACATGACTGTCATATAACATGCAAGCATCGTAATCATAACCCCTACTCACAATTCAAAGGGGGTTTTCACATGAAACTATACAACAACCCACACATGTCATTTATTTCTTATGAACTTGTAAATTATTTATGGATTCTAACCGCAACTTTCATCATAGTCATGAACTCAATAAAATTCAATCATGAAATTTATCAAATCAATCTACTTGAAGTTTTCAAATAGTCGCTTGGACTCCAAGGGTGGAAGGAACCCTTGGATGAACACTTCACATACCTTAATGCTTAAATGCTTGAAGATTGATGGTGAAATTCTTGAGATTTGAGTCTTGAATGGAAAGCCATAGTGTTTGTTCTTGAGTAATTTGAGAGAGAATGAGTGTAATTTGCTTACGGATAGTTGAATTTCGTATTTTTTGGGCTGAATAGTCATGTGAAAAAACCAAAATACCCCTGAGGATGCAGAATCTTATTGGCTGAAAACTGACTTAGTGATGCGCAGATCGATGCATCACATTAATTGGGTTGACGCTATGGCCGACATGCTGCATCGAGTCTACATCGGTTCACTGAAAATTGCACTGGGAGCTGGGGGAAAATATTCACCGATGCGATAGGCAATACGGCGCGTTGATATAGCATCGATACACTAGTTTGGACTCCCAAACGTGCCTTAAATGATGTTCAAAAAATCTGAAACTCATCCGAGAACACCTACTGACATTCCTGATCATGAAGAAAATTAAAGATCAACATTTAATGGTCATAAGGGTCACGAAATAAGATCACCAACTATGTAGGCTAAAATAACTCTAAGCATGAATACTTAGCTAAAATTTTCCAAGTCTGGGACCACTTAACAAGCTTTAAAGGACTGAATCAAGCTTAGGATTTTGCTTGGTCTTACACAAACTCTACCAAAGGTAGACACTCAAGCCAACTGCCACCATAGTTAATCACAAAGGCCCGAATCATATCTTCCAAAATGTGAATAGTTCTCTCTGCTTGCCCATCCGACTATGGATGAAAAATAGTACTAAGGCTAACCTTAGTCCCCAACCCTTTCTGGAAAGACCTCCAGATATGAGACATAAACTGTATACCACAATCAAAGATAATTGAAATAGGTACCCCATATAGCTTTACAATATCCTAACGAAACAACCAAACATAATTGTCCATCGAAAAAGTAGTTTGCACTTGCAAGAAAAGCACAGACTTGGTAATCCTATCCATGATGACCCAAATAGAATCGTACTGTTTTTGAGGCCGAGGAAGACTGGTAATGAAGTAATTATTGATCACTTCCCACTTCCATTCGGGCAAATCAATTTCTTGATGCAACCCTCCTGGCCTCATGTGCTCAACATTAACCTGTTGATACATCGTGCACTTTCCCACAAAATCAGCCACATCCCTCTTCATGTCATTCCTCCAATATATATCCTTGTGATCATGATATATCTTAGTTGATCCAGGATGAACAACATAGCGTGACTCATATGTCTTAGCCAAAACCCTTTGCCGTAACCCATCGATATCAAGAATACATAAAATCCCTTGGTACCGTAAAGTACAATCACCACTGATCCCAAATACCATTATTTTTTTATCACAAACATCACTCTTGGTCTCTATCAAGACAGGATATAACAGATGCTTCTCCTTAATATCTTCTCCAAGAGATGATCGAACCACTTCTTGCACTATCACACCACCATTCTTAGAGTCTAAAAGACGAATTCCAAGATTAGCCAAGCGGTGAATATCCTTCACCAATTCCCACTTGCCTTCCTCTTCGTAAGCCAAACTCCCCATTAATAACCTGATAAGAGCATCCGTAATCACATTATCCTTACCTTAGGGGTAGTGACTACTTATAGCATAATCTTGAGAAGCTTCATCCATCTCCTCTACCTGAGATTAAGCTCTTTTAGAGTAAACACATACTGAAGACTCTTGTGATCAGAAAAGATATCCAAGTGAACACCATACAAATAATGCTGCCATATTTTCAGAGCAAACACAACTGCCAACAACTCCGAATCATGAGTAGGATAATCCCTCACATGTACCTTTAACTTATTGAAAGCATAGGCAATTACCTCCCCATGCAGCATCAAAATGCAACCGAGCCCAACCCAAGATGCATCACAATAAACTACAAACCCATTATTACATTCCGACAAGGTTAGGATTACAGCTGAAGTCAACTTAGTCAAAGAAGAAGCTATTAAGGAAAAGCTTTTCACAAACCGCCTATAGTACCCGACCAAACCCAAGAAGCTCTGCATATCGGATGGAGTCGTGGGCCTAGGCCAAATTTTCACCATAATAACCTTCTGCAGATCCACCATGGTCCCTTCACTTGAAATAAAATAACCCAAGAAAGTCACAACATTCAATCAGAATTCACACTTAGAGAACATGGAATACAACTAGTATTCCTTTAATGTCTACAAAACCACATAAAGTTGATTAGCATAATCAACCTTACTCTTGAATAAACCAGAATGTCATTAATAAACACAATGATGGAGAGATCCAAATACTTCCTGAACACTCTGTTAATCAGATCCATAAATGTTGTAGGAGCATTAGTCAACCCAAATGACAACACCAATAACTTAAAATTCCCATACCAAGTATGAAAAGTCATCTTAGGGATATCCACCTCCCTAATCTGAAGCTGATGGTACTCAAACCGAAGATATATCTTAGAGAAGAACTTGGCACCCTATAACTTATCAATAGATTATCTATTCGAGGAAGAGGTTACTTGTTCTTGACCGTCACCTTGTTTAACAGCCTGTAGTCAATGCACATCCAAAGAGAACCATCCTTCTTTAGCATAAACAATACAATCTCACCCCATGGAGAAACACTAGGACAAATAAATCCCTTATCTAATAGATATTAGATGAGTGTCCAAAAGCAAATCGATACTAACACTCTATTTCCCTATCCAGAGGAACACCAGGGGAATCATTCAAAAAGACCTATGAAAACTCATTAACCATAGGGATCGAAGACCAAATAAGCCCTTTAGCATTAGAATCTTTAACCCAGACCAAGTGATAAAGACAACACTTAGAGATTAACCTCTAAGATCTAAAATAAGAAATAAACCTCCTCCTAGGAGCTAAGGAACTACCTTCCTTCTCTATAAACGGTTTACCAGGAAACTTAAAGATAACCCTATGGGTGCGACAATCCACAGATGCATAACAAGTATGCAATGAATCCATACCTAAGATTACATCAAATCTACCATATCTAACTTAAACAGATTCACCAAGGTCTTTTTGCTATAAACAAATACCCCCCTATAGACTATGTGAACAATAATCGAGTCACCTATCAAGGTAGAAATACAAAACGAATCTAAAATAACTTTCAGATTTTACTAAAGGACACACCCACATATGGAGTCACATAAAAAGAGTGGACCCCTAATCAAGCAAATAATACAAGTCACAAGAGAAAAGCTGTAATATACCAGTAACCACATTAAGTGATGCCTCAAATTCCTGTTGGGACGCCAAAGCATATAACTTGTTACGACCAACACTAGAACTAGGAGCAATAACAGAAGTAGATGCCACATCACTAGGTGCAAGAGCAGAAGATGAAGCAACATGAATCTTATTCACCCCCGTAGCAACCTTATTAACTAGACAATCCCTACGATGATGGCCTACTTAGCCATAGTTGAAGAACTTATCCCCTTTTTCCTTGTAATAACCCTGATGAGGACGATAATAAAATTGACAAAGAGAACACAAAGAAACTGACTGACCTCTGCTCAATTAAGATTGGGAAGCCTATGCTCAAGAATTATCACCACTTTAATGACGCTTGTCTCTTGACTGATAAGGAGAACTAGCATAAAAGGAGCCTAAAATCCCATACTTTATTTTTCTACAACGTACCATAATCTCTGTCCTATGAGACTAAGTACCTCCCTGATCAGAAAACCAATTGTGCTTCCCTGGCTATCCCCAAACTCCACATGTTTCCTTATCTCATCCTCAACCTGCTGCATATGAATAGTCAACCTCGAGATGTCCATATCTTTAATTATGAAGGCAGTCTTGTTCTCCAAAATCAAATCTCTATTCAATCCAAAAGAAAACTAGCTCATTCTCAACCTTATATCAACCACTAAATCAGGAGCATACCTTGATAGCTGATGAAACTTCAAAGCATATTCCTTTACTGACATCCTCCCATGCGTAAGGTTCATAAACTCCTCCATCTTTATTTTCCTTAACTCTTGAGGAAAGAACTAATCCATGAAGGCATTAGAAAAAGCCACTACAACCTTTCCTTTTCTATATCACCTCTATCCCTATCCTACTCTTCATACCACTAATAAGCAACATCCTTGAGCTGATAAGTTGTAAAGTTCACCCTCTTTACATTAGTAGCACGCATTACTCGAAAGATCTTTTCCATCTCATCCAAGAAGCCTTATGGATCTTTCTCCACCTTCACTCTAGTAAAAGTTGGAGGACCCATCTTCATAAACTGACAAAACCTTATAGCCTCAGCAGACAAAGCACTAATCGCACCCCGCTCAGTCTGAGCAGCAACTAATTAGGCAATGACATGAATAAACTAATGAAATTTTGTGTTCATCATGCTGCCCTGAGGGACTTGAGGAGAACTAGCTAGAATAGGAGGAACTCCAGCACCATCAAGAATATGACCATGAGATTGAAGATATACCCCATCAATATTATCCCCAGATGGAACAGAAGAATTTCCTTATGTTTTGAATCAAGGAGGCATGATCTGAAAAATGAACAAACAAGGATTAAAGGAGATTTTTGGGATTAAGAACCCAAGATTGAAGATTGAATTCAAAGAAAGTGAAATATTTCAAAATGTCTTGTAACCTCTCTTATGAGTTTAGCGCACTTCCCACCCCTAAAAGAGACTCTACTCGACATGACTTTGTGTAGTTCCTAGTTGACCATAAACCTAAATCTTTGATAACATCTTGACACGATCCGAACCTGAGCTTTATTATAATGAGGATCTTAAGTCCAACCAGGACCGGGGACTGGCCTCTATTACCCAACCCAACCACCTATGTCCAGCTTTAGATGGGCTGATTTTTTAACATATAACAAGATAGTGTTATGGTTCTCATTAAGACTCTAGGATAGGGTCATAACCATAATCGACCCAACCGGGTCCAACCATACTACACTAACCGCTCAACTATACCAAGTCAAAATATAGACCATAAACCAAAAGGAATACCAAAACATAATATGAAAATAAATTCCAAAATGTAATATGATGAAATGTGTGAAATTATGTCTGATGATGCCAGCCTCAATATCATTACCAATGCTAAGGCTGACACCTCTTCCTATCCTACCTATACCAACCCCCAGAAGCTCCATAAAGCCTTTATCCAAAAGAGTAAACGATTCGGTTGGGACATGCCCCCAACCATGTCAAAAACCTATATCCAATGTAAAAGAAAAGTGTCTAAAGAAAACCCACAATATAAAATGATGCTTTTCAAAAGGATAGAAGCTCACCACTTTAGTCCAATTGTTGGTTCCACTTTGGGTGCTATATAGAAGGAGTAGAAAGGCTGGTTCCTACATAGCGTGGATATATAGGCGCCATTAGAGGTTATTAGCAAATGACCGCTAGTATTAATCTCAATGTAAGAATAAAATAATGCCAGTCATAAAACCATGTAAAACTATCCATAATGCATTCAACCATACATATATAAGTGCCAGGAAAAGGGATCGAGTTTGGCATACACTTAAAACTTTTACCTGGGTTGTTAGCTTTGCTGTCCTAACCATCCATGAGCGATATAGGTTCAGCTCCCCCTGCTGAAATGGTCTCAATGCATATAGCCACACGACCGAGCAATATCCATATAACTAGTACATCCCTCCAATATAAAATATGACACTTTTATATAGTCATCAAACACCCCTCATATTAGAAAATATGAGTTTCTAGTTTTGGTCCCCTTGGGACCGCTACCTTCTATGGCTTAGCTACACTTCCTGCCCTTAATGCCTAATTAAAACCATATTCAAACAATTTATTTACCATTTATTAACCAAGGGAAATATTGGAGGTATCATCATACCATTCCATTACTCGAAAGTAATATCCATAGCCCAAATATTTAGGTTAAGGGGACCTGAGGTGACCTTTCCATATACCATATTAAATCCACTTGGGAGACTTCCATGTTTTCCACAAGCATAGCCATTTAGCCTTTAGCACTTTTCAAACCATTTAAACCATGCATAAATCCTTTACCAAGTTTAAATCATGCAAAAGTTCCATTAAAAAAAGTCAATGAAATGAATATATCTTTATATGCATTTCATCAAACACCTTGGGGGCATAAAATAACCAAAACTAATTCCAAAGACCATTAAACCATTCCCATTCAATCCAATTGTCCGAAACCACCATTAATGCATATAAAAGCATAATTAAAACCATAGAAAATCATAACCAAGCATTCAATATAAAAAACCCTAGATAATAGTTGAAAATCATAATCATAAAAAAGTAAAATCGTGAAATCATTCATATAAACCATATGATCCGTACCCATAATCCATATCCCTGGAAGAATGAAATCAATCCAACCAAGTTGTAACCTCAACATATGATCCGTACCCATGATTCGTATCCCTGAAAGAATGAATTTCCAAGAGGATCAAACACTAGCCGCCATACGAATCACCGATACAACTCGTACCAACCCTTATGACTCATACCCCTAAGTTGTGATCATTCCAGTAATCAAAACCATCCCACTAACTAACTCTAGTCAGTATACGATAGGACTATACTATCTATACACCAGCATATGGCTCATACCCATGAGTCATATTAGGTTTGGAAAACAAATTTCCAGGAAATTTTCAAATGGTCAAAACCCAGGATGTTTGATTACCAAAAACCCCCTATTGACTTTTTTTAGCAATCATAGAGTCACCAATCGGGGTAGGTGTAGAAAATGATCAGGAATAAATTCAATACCAAAACCAAAATAGACAGCTGCAAAGGGTCACATAAGAAAGAGTGGACCCTGGATCAAATAAATAATACACATCACATCATAAGAGAGTAGTTTAGACATACCAGGAAAAATATCAAGAGATGCTTTGGACTCCCATAAGTAGTGTGAGCATCAGGGCAATTCCAACCAGTGTCGGAGCCAGGAGTGGCACCCTTTGGTGTAGAGCTGATAAAGAGGCAATGAGAATACTATTGGATCCTAAAGCAATTATAGAGGGAAAATTTGGCTACATATAAAAAATATAACCATAGGTGAAACAAATTCTTCTGCTCATGATAGAATCCGTGATATAACTAGCCACAGAATTGACAAGGAAATTCGGTGGAACTTACTGGACTCTATTAGACTGGTATTGGGTACCTCATATCCTAGGAACACTACTGTTAAAAAATTTACATTCACTGAATATCCTATGGTAAGGGGCTCTAGTCGATGGGTAAGAATCAAATTTTCCCCAACTCCCTTCCTTAGTCCATGTCTCCCATGACGATCATTATTACGACGACCCCTGCACTACTCTAAATATCTGAACAAATTGTTCTGCCCTTCCCCATCATTATTTAACTCCTTCTTTCACCTACCAAATAGGATCGATGAGATAGAGAGACCAATATCTGGGTCAATAGGTGAATAGAACGATAGAACTCCACATTTGAAATATCTCCTTACAGTAACTGAGCAGAGATGTCACCATATTGGAGAAGGATTAGTAGAGACCAGTAGGACTGTATGAAGGTGATCAAAAGCAGCGACCCTAGACCGAGTTTGTATCCCATGGGTAGGATGAGCTCTTTTCAAATTTTCTTTAGTAGGGACAGAACAGTTCCTATGAGTTTTAGATTTCCTTGAAGGCATGATCTGAAGTACGAACAAATCGAAGTTAGTTATATTTGAGATTTAGTCTTTATGGATTGAAATAGAACAAGAAGTAAGTGAAATATTACAAAATTCCTCATAGCCTCCTGATTATAAGTGTGGTGTGCAACACACTCACAAGCAAGACTCTACTTGACACGGCTTTGTGGACACCTCATGATACCGAAACCTAGGTTTCGATAACAACTTGACACAACCCAAACTAGGCCCTTGTTATAATAGGCATCTCAGGCCTAACAAAAATTCGAGACCACCCCATTACCCAAGCCAACCAACCAAGCATGAACCCTATGTAAGATAAATTTTGAATAGATAACAAGATAGCATGATTAACAAAACATAGACTTTGGGATTGGTCCATGACCATGACCATCCTAAGCAAGTATTACTATACAATGACCAACCAATCAACCATAACATAACAAAAATAATAACTAAGTCCATATCTATACCATAACAAAAGGGAACAATCATAAATTAAATCCAGTTATATGCTGTAAGCCCCAATACAAATACCAATGCCAAGGCTGACACCACTACCAAAGTACCCATACCAACCCAAAGTAGTCTCACAAATCCTCTATATGATATCAAAACAACATTCGGTCAGGACATACCCCCGACTATAGCCTATATCGATGTTCAATTCTAAACTAATAAAGACATAAAACACAAAAACTAGAAATAGAGCCTTTGAAAGTATAGAGGTGTATCACTTTAAGTCAATACAAGTTGATCCTGAGTCTAATCACTAAGTAGGAGGTGTAGTATAACCAATACCTGTATCACGTGCGGATACAACATCAAAGATGATTAGTAGTTGGAGCACTAGCATGTAACTCAAGGATAAGGATAAGATAATGCCAACAGCTCAAATCAAGTCAACCATAGCATATAACCAATGCAATATATATATATATATATATATATATATATATGTATATATCATGCCAGGATAGGGAACAAGGTTTAACATGAACCCTTGAAATCTTAGCCTAAGTTGTGTAGCTTAGTTATCATATTGGTAACACCTACGGGCTATATAGGTTCCATTTCTCACACCCTGGTTGGGCCTTGATTCGTGTAGCTACATGAACTAGAGAATAATCTTACGCATATGTATGAGGGACTAAAACCTACCACTCATACATTATGGTAACTTAGTTGCCTGATCATGTATTATTATATGATATGGGGGACTCAAACCTCCCACTCATATAGTAAGGTGACTTGGTCACCTGATCATGTAGTGTAGTATGATACGGGGGAATCAAACCTCCCATATCATATAGCATGAAAGATTTAAACCTCCTAATCATATTAAGCAAGAGGAATCAAACCTTGGGTCCTTCTTACCATTTTAACCTCCCAATCATATTATGCAAGTGGACTCAAACCTTAAGACATTTTTACCCCTACGTCGGTAAATGTTGTTTCCAGTGTTGATCCCTAAGAACACCTTTACAATTCAGCTATACAACCTTCTTTAAAGCCCAAATCAAACCATCATTCCACATACATAAACAATTATCCAATTAATTACCAATTACACTTTATTGGTACCGTCATACCAACACTACTTGCAAGTATACCATTGTAATACCCCAAAAAATTTTCTTCATAAAGATTTTGTGAGAAACGTATCGAGTTCTATGCTTTAGAGCAATCCATAAATTTTCTATGTATTATTTCTAAGATGTTGACCTACCATTGTGTAGAGTATCGAATAAGCTTTCCAACGATATATAGATTATCGAAAATGGACACCCGAACGATGAGTTACGACCATTCTGATTGAACTATGACCATTCCGATTGAACTGTGAACAGTAAAATATGCAGGAAAAAAGTACTGAGGCCGGGCGTATTTTTTTTCCAACTTTAAATGATCATAACTCTTGTACATAATAATCTGAGTGATATACTATATATCAACGGAAAGCTCTGCGAGTTCTCTTTCCAATGAAATTGGTTTCATCCAATTTGTCTATTGGAGCTAAAAGTTATGGTCGATCTACTTCAGCCTATCAAAAGTGAATTTTTGGGTCAACTTGAAATGATCATAACTCCTCATACACAATGATCTGGGTGAGATATTATATATCAATGAAAAAATATGAGAGTCCTTTTTCTAGTGAAATTAGTTTCATCCAATTTGGATATCAGACTAAAACGTTATGGTTGATCTACTTCAGACTATCAAAACAGTCCACCAAAGGACAGATGCGAGAATTATTTGATTTTTAAGGGCATTTTGGTCATTCCCCCTCACCCAAACTTCGTCCAAACCCTATATTAAAGCCTATTATAAGTATTATATGCTATATTTCATAAAATTCCCTCAAAAAGAAAACCCTAAGCTCCTACATCCAACTTCAAGAACCTCCAAAGTTCACCATTAATTCTGCAAATTTATTCAAGATTCCAAGTTCCTAGTTCAAGAACTTCAAGAACCTCCAAAGTTCACCATTAATTCTACAAATTTATTCAAGATTCCAAGTTCCTTGTTCAAGAACTCCAAGAACCATCATTCAAAGGAATGATTAACATCTCAAAAATGAGTATCGATCTAAAGTTCATCATTCAAGGTATGTGAGATTTTTCAACAAGAACACTCTTTCGTTCTTGTGCCCAAAAGTAATTTTCTTTATAAAGGCATGATTTTAATTTGATTTTTATGAATTTGAAGCATGAATCCATATCTTATGATGATTATTATGACATCTTGATGTGTATGATTTTGAAAGATGAATTTACATGTGTGGTGATATAAAGTATGAATCTTGAATGATATTTATCATGATTTTGATATTTGGGTCACGAACCCCATTTGAAATTGTGTTTTTTGAGAAAGTGTGTGTTATAAGCACGTGATGTTGAATACTTGAGATATTTTGAATGGTTTGACCTTTTGGTTGTGAATGAGTTATTTTGAACTCGACTATGAAAGAAATCCACGTTTTTATTAATTATAATAAAGGGGTAGCAAATTGGCTCCCGATGAAAATTGTTGAAGTGTTTATTGTGGATTTTTTTAATGTGAGCCCGAGGCTGATTTAAATTTTTGAGCTAAGTCTGGGAGTAATCTTTAACACTGAGTGAGAGGTATAAAGTGACCTTACTTTCCTATAACTACGTTCCCCCGTAGGATGTAAGCCTGAGGCTGATTTATATAGTGATCACTAGTGTTTTTGAATTGATACTGGAAGTCCTACTCCGATGGCAAGGATAGGATGACTCTCCGCAATGTGGGTTGTAGGATCTTCCAATGTATGAGTGTGTACTCTTTTATCTGAGATGAAAACATATTTGCTTAGAAGGTTGAGTTTGAGAAAGTCATTATTC
This sequence comes from Capsicum annuum, assembly GCF_002878395.1. Lineage (NCBI taxonomy): Eukaryota > Viridiplantae > Streptophyta > Magnoliopsida > Solanales > Solanaceae > Capsicum > Capsicum annuum. The sequence goes on from NC_061119.1 coordinate 112,391,974, forward strand.
TTAAAAGATTTAAGGAATATATTCTAATGAGAATTGACATGAGATTTGATTGTTTTGATGATTTGAAATTTAGATGAAAGTGAATTGAGAACGTATTGTAATGACTCACTTGTTTTACTTTACATGTATTATTCATCCATGATTTTGATGATTTAATTCGAGCTAAGTGAGTCATCTATATTAGCATGCATAATTTTATAAACTGTGATGATATTAAGATATTATTTTATATATGCATTGCACCCCCATATGCTCAGTATTTTTCCATGGTACTGACCCACATATTCGTATGTGGGATACATTTTCTCAGAATGTAGGTACAAGGTATAGTTGTACCTTAAGATCCAGTCAGTTTGTGGTATCCAGTCAGCAGGTGATGAGTCCTTTTGATTCAAGGGATTAGGTTAGTTATGCAGAGTTTATAGTGTTGTATTTTCTTTATTCAGTCATATTGATTTGGGGTAGTCGGGAGTCATGACCCGGCTACCTACAGTCAGTACTAGTAGAGGCTTCATAGACAGTCAGTAGAAGTTGATGTATTTTGTTTCAATTTTGGTTGTAAAGGTAGAATTGTAAACCTATAAAATTCCATTTTTGTATCGATCAGATTTAGAAAATAGTTAATTTCTGCTGATTTGTATGGATTTGTATTTTTATTCAGTTGCTTATGAGTTATGGCAGTAGAAGGGTTAGCTTGGGGTCACTTGTGGCCTTAAGCACCTTGTGACGTCTCAAGACCCGATTTTGGGGCGTTACAACCATATACCATTGCCATTCTCAATGACCCAATCATTCATTTGACTTTGGGACTCAAACCCATTCTCTAAAAAGACACTTATTCAATTCAAAGTTAGGGGACTTGATCCCCTTATCTCACAAAGATATAAATCAAGTTGATATTTAGAGACTCAAACCCATTTAGCCATTTAAACCTCAAAGGGTAACATTTAAATCAATACATGGCCAATAAGGCCTTTATAAAACTATTTCCATCCATTAATATTTATAAGGAAAATGCATTAGTTCAAAACATTATTAACATGTGACTATTTTATTCTTTTATGCATTTTTACAAACACTTTGAGGGAATGCTATTATCAAGATCAAAATCTAGGTAAAACCATCAAGTTTAGGGTAACCTATAACCCATTTGTTAAACAATAATTACCAAGCACCTACCTATTTAAACTTCACCAAGAGCATGTATAAACCCAAGTTAAACAAAGAGTAAACAATACCCAATCATATGCAAAAAAACACTCAATTTTGCTTTCAAAAGAGCCATTTAAGAATCATAATCACACTTTAAAACACATGATATTTGAGAACTGACAATGAGGGAAGAGTCACATGCCTTATTCACTTTATTCATGAAGATTCACAAAAGAAACTTGACTCTTGAGTCTCTAGGCAGACACCTTTGAAGAACCCTAGCCCCCAATCTTTGAGACAGCGTTTAGAGAGGATTTAGTTTTGATCTTTCCAAGTATGTTATGGGAGGCCATAATGAGTTATAAGATATGGGGACTTAAGGATTTTTGGGTGGGAAATGCCTAAAATTTTCCTAGATTAAAAGCTAAAAACATAACTATAGGAGGGTACGACTACACCCTTTAAACCGTACACTAGGGTATGAGTGGTACCCTTACCTCGTAACCTAGGCATCCTATTGGACCTTAATACTAACAAAATATGACCATACCATGGATAACTCGTATCTTAACATATATCAAATACGCTTTAAATCATACCTTGGTCAGAATACTTTGGACAAGACTTTTGGACAGCATACGATTTGGCTCTATACCTATAGTACCCTATCAGATGACTAGTGAGATACCTAGTTTCAATTCCTATCCCAAGCTGATTCTATAAATGCAAACCTATAACTTTTCTCAGTCCTTAAAATGAGAGAAACTAGTTTCGAGTAGTAGTCCTCGTCCTACCTCCTTAATATATAAATATTAGCTTTATGTTATATGACTAATGATGTATGCACTCGTGTTTCACTGTACCTGGTTTAAAAAACTCAGGTTAGGTTATGTTCACATTGAAAAACCCTTTACTTATGATTTAGGTGGATTCTATGAAGTATTTCATGCCTAATTTACCATGTCTTATTTCACTAGTTTCATCTAGAGTAGTATGATGGATAGGAGTCATAATTGAGAATTCACCCTCCCATCCTAAATGTTTGTACTCTAGTCCCATAGTGACCCTTCCTTTGTAATATGAGGGTGGTGCTATAGATAAGGGTATAGAGATTCTCTGATCTGGTGTCTAGTGCCCCTTAATTTAAGACCTGAGTTAGTTCAATTATGGTGATGGGATTGAGTAGTATCATTTGAGGGGCGTAAAGTATAGGGTCCCATGGCTTATTCTAGAACCTTTAATTCTGAGTTAGGATTTAACATAGAAGAAAATATACATTTATATTCAGGCCCTCATAGTCATGTGTTTCGAGGAAAATTAGGAGATTAAAATAGTGAAGTTTTGTGTTCATAACTAAAAAGCATAGTGGAGAAGTGCGATTATTTGTATGGGTTACTAGATGCTTAATTTTGGGTGGAGGAAGCTACTTAGGTAGCTAAAGAAGGCATGAAGTCCAAATATCTATTATTGTATCTTACTTTGGTTAATCATGCTTAAGGTATGTGTATTTCTTAATATCTGTGTTTTCTGTCTTTCTTAAAGAAAAATTTGGTAGTGTTATTTATTAAATTGTGTTAATGAATACCTTGTCCTATTTTTCGAGGACGAATGATCCTAAGCGGGGAGAATTTAAAACCCCAGATTTTAGTCTTTTAATGTTTCAGACCTTTTAGCTTAACTACAACTGACTATATTAGATGTAAAGTCTCTATACGAGTCGTATAATCCAAACCATAGTTTGGCCAGTAGAGGATGCCTTTGTTTCTACCTTGGTTATGATTTGAGCACTGAGTCATCAAGACTCCATACAAGTCATATAGTGTAAGTCATATCCAAACTGGTATAGGTGCCAAACCTCTTGCTTTGATCACGATTAGACTCAATAAGTCATAATGCCTCCATATGAGTCTTATGGTATTAATCTTAGATTGACTAGTGAGATTAACCAACTATTCTATCTTGAGTATCACTAGGAATATACGAGTCGTAGAGACACTTGACGAGTCATGTGATGAGAGTTGTAGGGTCAACAATGTGGGTGCCCATTGACATTTCCTTGATTATGAATCATGGTGATGAGTTTTAATGTTTTTGAATGAGTCGTCATGAGACCCGTAATGATTGGGCAGTAATTTTAAGCATATTTTATGTGGGGGTATTTTTTTCAATTTCGTTTTTCCCCACTTATACCCCACATTTATAAAATGACAAAAAGGGGGTTATTTTAACCCTTTGACAAATAAAAACACTCACTAAAACTCTCACAAATCCCTAAGGCCAAAACAAACTAGGGTTTCAAGAAACTTCTCTGTAAATCTGCTAACTCAGGCATGCTACTCTCCTACAAGTATTATTTTTTTAAAGTATGTGTTCATAAATTGTCATTCATGTGGTTTTAACATTGGTTTTGAAACATAGGTTGAGGGTTTTGGATGATTGTCTTTTTAAATGATGTTCCCATGGTTTATACTTACTCGTCCATGTTTTATTGATGGTTTTGAACATATGGGGTGCATGGGTATGGTGTATAAATTAGGGAATTATTATTTTCCCTAATTTTTTAGGTGTTGACAATTAAATTGGTAATAACCTCAACCCAATCTTGTGAAATCGGTTTTGAACATAAAATTATGCACATTGAACTATTCTCAAACTATCGCATGGCATAAGAGGCCTATTGAAACATAAATGGGTTTGAGTCCTAATTGACTAAATAGGTTTGAGTCCCAATTGACTAAATGGGTTTGATTCCTAATTATTTAAATACTTTGGATTCCTACTGGTTAACTGGGTCAGAGTCCTATTGGCTAAATGGTTTAGTTCCTAGTTGGAACTTTGGAGTCCTATTGGCTGACTAGGTTAGAGTCACTTTGGATAATGGTTGGATTTAGCTAAATGGCATGTTCTTGCAAGCTATAGTCGGTATAATGATACCACTTGATAATGATTTAATGAATGACTCCATGAATGATTGAATGACTTATATTTTAAATGCTTTAATTAGTTTTAAAGGGGATTGTGTAGTAGGGTCGTGAAAGTGGAAGTAACAACAGATCAAAATAGGAAACTAAATTTTTCAGTGTGGGGAGTCTAAATGGCTTGGGGTTGGAGTCCTTTTGCTTATGAAGGGGTGGTTTAAGTCCACCTTATTATATGATTGGGAGGTTCGGTACCCCATATTACATTACATAATTAGGTGCTTAAGTAATTTTAGTATATGATTGGGAGGTTCAAGTCCCCCATGCATATATATAAGATTATTCTCCAGTTCATGCAGCTACATGCACTAGGGCCCATATGCATATGGGTACTAGTATATAATGGTTAAGCTACATAATCCAAGCTAAAGTTTTAAAGTGCATGCTAAGCCTTGTTTCTTATCCTAGCATTTTATATAAGCATATATGTATGCATACATGTATGTGAACATGTACATTGAGTTGAACTAGATTTTTGAATTTTTAATACTTTATCCTTATCCCTGAGTTACATTCTAGTGCTCAATCTACTAATAATCTTCAGACATTGTATCCCCATGCGATACAGGGTCCAAAGGCATTCCTATTTTTCCTTCACAATGTTAGATGGACCAACTCAGTTCATTAGTTGTTTGCTATAAGGTGGTGAGTTTCCATTCTCTAGAAGACTTAATTATTCCACTGACTTTCTTTTATAAGCTAAAATTAAAGATTTCACATCAATGTTATCATTATCATTGTCAGGGTTGGAGGCATGTCTCGACTAAGATTATTTTTGAATTTGTATAGGCTTTGTGGATATTACCATGGCTTGGGTGTTGTTGTCGACTTTATTAGATGTGTTTGAGTTTAATACCTCTCTATATTGTTATATGTTTGGATTTCAGCCGCTTCTAGGGGTGTTATATCCCATTTGTCTAGGAAAAAGTGGTGGTCTCCGGTCCTTGGTGGACTTGATATACCTATCACAGCCAGTCCTTGGTTTGGGTCATGACAAAGATGGTATAAGAACCTTGGTTGATAGTCTATTAGGTGTTCACGAATCCGTGTAAAGTAGAGTCTCTTTTATGGGTGTGTAGCATACCACACTTATAATAGAGAGGCATTTGGGAATGTTTCCCTTTTCATTATCTATTTTTTTGGGCTATAGAGTCTAAGGTCTTGAAATCACCTCTAAATCTATTTGTTCACATTTTAGATCATGCCTCCCCGAGGATCTCATTCTTGTGGAAACTCCTCTGTCCCACCTAAGGACAACGTGGATGGAACTCGTCCTGCCTATAGGGTACAGACCTAGTCTAGGGTCCCTATTTCTGATTACCGCTATTGAGTTCCACTGGTTCCCCTCAGTACTTCTCTTACTCCTTAGGGTGATATGTACAATGCTGAGTTCTGCCTTTTTTTATGTGATAACCTAGATAATGGCCTCTCTATCATGCAAGTTCGGTCATGTTAGTAGGAGAAGGAATTAGGCAAAGGTAAGAGATAGACAGAGTAAGTGGATCAGATATTCAGAGTAAGAGAGAGGTCATAAAGGTAGTGGTAGAGATGGTAAAAAGTGTCATAAGAAGAGAAATTGGGGGACTTCCCATGAAACTGTTACTGCTCCTTATCCTAAGTTTTCTGGTGATCACCACTTTTTGGTCAACAACAGGTTTGAGGCATAGGAGCCCAACTTTGGGATAGTGGAGCTTGATCAGCCCTACCCTATCCTCCTTGTAGACTGTATGGATGGCTTCACTGTGGGTATTGCAATAAGGGGAGGAACTTGTGCTTTAACTATAGTAAGCCTTGTCATATACGGCGATAGTGTCCTTCCGCTAGTATTTCTACTAGCGCTAATAAGATTATGGTTGCTAGTTCTTTGATTTTCGCACCAAAGGGTGCTACTTATGGCTTTGGCATTGTCGAAACCGTCTTTATGCTTTTACCACCCATCAGGTATCAGAGGCATCTTCTGACTTTGTCGCTGGTAAGTTAAAGCCCTTCTCTTATGATCTTTATTGCTTACTTGATCCGGGGTCTAATCTTTCTTATGTGACTCCTTATGTGGCTATTTATTTTGGATTTGGTCCTGAATGAATGAAACACCCCAGATTTTTGGCCTTTGAAAATTTCTTAAGGTTTGAGCTCACTGCCTTGATTATGACTCACCTCACGAGTCATAAGGTGTCTCGATGGGTCAGGTGACCAAAGTCATAAAGTGTCTAATAAATGGTGTTTGAGTTTCTATCCTAGTTTTAACTTTTGAACATGAGTCGTAAGGACTCATGATGAGTCATTTGGAAGAGTCATAACCAAATCAGTAAGTTTGTGGCTTGATTCTCCTCTTAGAACGAGTAGCTCACTAAGAGCCATAAGGATATGTTATGAGTCATAAGGTCTAGTTATGAGTAATCTAATTAAGTCATAAGGTTGACAGTGTATGGCGTCTTGGTCACTGTCTTGGTTACGACTCATGGTCACGAGTCATGAGGAGGGGTTACGAGTTAACTGTTGACTCGTAGTCAAGGATGACGTCTTCCTAACTTTTAAGTTAAGATCATTCTAAACATTTTATCTTTTTCCCAACTTGAAACCCAGTGTTACAACCTCTTTAGAGTACTGTTATCCCTCATAAATACATCAAATAACTTCTTAAACACTCACTAATCCTCAAGGTCAAGATCACTTAGGATTTTAAAAGAGATTAATCATTTGGGGCTTCCAAGGGTGATTTCTTTCCGTACTTCTTGGTATTTAAGGCATGTTACTCTTCCCTCACTATCAATTTTAAAAAAGAATGTGATTTAAAGTCTTGTTCATGAGATATTAATATTTGGTTTTGAACTATGGGCTGAGGGCTTTAAATTTGAATTATTTTAATATTTCTTCTAGATGTTTATGAAGCTATTGTGTGTAAATTTATAGTTAGTAAATGCATTGGGGGTGCATGGGAATGGTGGATAGAACTAGGGGTACAAAGCTATCCACAAATGAATTTGTTTGGTATGGGAATTGGTTATAATCTCAACCCACTTGCATAATTGAATTTTGGTCTATGAATTATCACTTAGCTTGACTTATTTATTGAAACTAATGCATAGTATAAATGGTTAAATGGTAAAGAATGGGTTTGAAAACATTGTGGGGTACACGACAATCGCACAAGTAATTTTATTATGGAAACCTTACGGGGTAGATGGGAATCCCCTAAGTGAATTTTATAATAGAGTATACGGGGTACATGGGAATCCCCTAAGTGTTGGCTAGTGACATTGCTTGCAAGCTATAGTCGGTAAGATGATACCACTTAATAATGCCTTAATAATTGACTCCTGAAATTGCTAGTTTGGTTATGTGTTAAATATGTTAATTGGCCAATAATGGGGGTTGTGATAGCTAGCTATGAAGCTGTGAGTTCAAAGGACAGACACTAGAACTCATGTTTGCCGACACAAAGGTTGGTCTCGATTAGCATATGCTTGTGGGGTACAAGGGAATTCCCCAAGATTATACATATATATATGTATCATGGAGGGTGAAGGGTACAAAGGAATCTTTGACCATCTATGATATCTCTAGTTTATGCAACTAACACTCATCGAGGCCCATTTAGGGGGTAACACTGGACCAATATAGCCCGTGGGTGGACCTATAATGGTAAATATACACAATCTAGATTAAATTTTTTAAGATTTATGCTAAACCTTGTTCCCTTTCCTGGCATGGAGTGTGTGTACATATATAAAAATATATATATATATATGTATTTGCATATGGTTATGTGCATTGGTTTGACTTGGTTTTTTCTTGAAGGCATTACTTTATTATTATCCCTGAGTTACATACTAGCTTTCACCTTGTTATCAGTCTTTGGATGCAGTATCCCCACGTGATAAAGGAGCCGGCCATACTTCCACTCCTTCTACTCAGTGACGTGGTGATTCGAGGATAACTTTTGAGTCAAACTCAAGTTGTGAGCTTCCATAGTCCATAAGACACCTTTTTATGCTATGGATTTCTTTATGTCTTTATTATTCCTTTTGTTTTTTTTGGCTATGGTCGGGGACATGTTCCAACATGATATTCTTTGGTTTTGATTAGAGGCTTTGTTAGAATATTATGACAATAGGTGGTGTTGGTATCAGTGTTAGCATTGGTATTAGTATTGGCATTGGTATTGGTTGGTCATTTAGTTGTGGATGGTTGGTTTTGGTTATAAAATTGGTATAATGTCTTTAATTTAATATTCTCTTATCTTATTATATTTTAAGAAGTTCTCCGACACGGGGTATGTGGTGGTCAATGGTTTGGGTAGTTAGGGTGGTCTCTGTTCCAGGTTGGACTTGAGATATTAGACATAGCCAGACCCTAGTTCAGGTCGTGTCAGAGCGTTTTTGATCCTTTCTCTATGTATGCCTCGATTGGTGATTTTGCTGTGGATAGAATGGTCTATAGGGGTTGTGTGGTGTCTATTTGTTGTAGGGAGACCTTAGTGAATCTTATATATTTAGATATGGTAGATTTTGATATTATCTTGGGGATGAGTTCGTTTCACTAATGCTATGCTTATTTGATCGTAAGACCCAAAGGGTTTATTTTAAACTCCCGAATGGACTGGTAATTGAGTGGTAAGGTAGTTCTTTAGTACCTAAGGGATGATTTATTTCATATCTTAGAGCCAGAAGCTAATTTCAAAGGGGTGTCTTTACCATCTGGTCCAAATTAAAGATTCTGACTCAAAGAGTCCTACATTACAATTCGTTCCTATGGTTATTGAATTTCTTTAGGTCTTTCCTGATGACCTTTCAGGTATTCCACCTGATAGAAAAATAGACTTTGGGATTTACCTTCTTCCATATACCCTTCCTATCTCTATCTGTCCTTAAAAAATGACTCTGGCTGAGTTGAAAGAACTCAAGGAGCAGTTAAAAGATCTACTAGATAAGGGTTTTATCCGGCCTAGTGTTTCTCTGTGGAGTGCTCCTGTTCTCTTCATGTGTAAAAAAAAAATGGTCCCCTATGAATATGTATATATTATTGGCTATTGAATAAGGAATCTAGGGTTACCTCTTTATGGGGTGGACTAGTATATTATGCAAGGTACTTTGTCAGTGGTGAATGATTATTGCTAGACCGTAAGTTTAAACCTTAGGTATTGATGGTGGTGATATTCATTTTAGCTCAGGGATGGTGATGTAAGATTTGTGGGGATAGATTTGTAGGCTTGATATTATGTGTGTGTAGCATCCCGCATTTTTGGGCTAGACTTTGAAACGTCGTTCTTACCAGGTTAAACTCTAATCCTATGAATTTCTTTCGAATATATGAGTCATTATCTTTATCCTAGTGTGTGAAGTGATTTCGAGGTGAAAAATGTTCATAAAAATCACTTAGAACAAAGTTGAGCTAAGAGCCTTTGAATCGTCCAAAGTTTGGTATTCGATTCTATAAGGGTCTACTTTGAGCTTGTATAAATTTTTAGATACGTTGAATTTTTTAACTCAAGACCCATCAAATTATAGATAATTGAATTAGATTTCCAACGATACTAATTTCACCTTAATTTGATACCCGAGCAAAAAGTTATAGCCATTTTTGTGAGAGAGGCAGTGAGGACGCGGGATTAGCCCGCAACACACGCTCCATCGCCCGCCCCTATTCTATAGCTTTTGGTTCCATATTTTTAAGGGAAAATGGATCATTTCCCCCCACCAAAATTTGTCCATAACACCTAATTCAATCCCCCAAGGAGCATTCTTTGACCCTTTATTCATAATTTCTCTATAAGAAAACGTTCTTCTCCAAAAACAAACCCTAACCTCCTCCCAAGAACTTCAACTTCAAGTTACATTCTTTTCAAGATAAACAAGAATTTAAGTTCTATAGTCCAAGAATTGTAAGAAAAGCTTTCAAGACCATCTCCAAGGCTTTTAAGGTCAAGCTTTCTCCATCAAATCAAGCCTATTAAGGTATATGAGATTATAAACAAGGGTATCTTTTTACCCTTGTGCCCAAATTGCATGATTTTAAAATTTCATTTATTTGTTTTGAATTAGGGTTCATACCCAAGTATGTATATTCCTGAAGCATGCGATTTCATGAGATTTAAAAATTTTAGAATATCAAGAAGTTCTTATGTTTATGTTTTCAATTTCATGATTTATATGATGAACGAGATTGCACTATCTTGACTTGTTATCGTTGAAGTATTTCAAGATTGTTATTGAGCATGAAGTATTATTTTGAATTGACATGAATTTAAAGCATGGGTTTTTAAGCCCTTAGTTTAAGTGTTGAGATTTCAAGAAGATTATGCTTTTAAGTATTCTTTGATGAGCTTATATCAAGATTCTAAGCAAGAATTGATCTTTTGATCCTAAGCTAAGGAATCCACATTATTCATACAATTTATGATTTAAAGAAAAGAGAAGCATAATTGGTTTTCAATGTAAACCCTTATACTATTTTAAGGTGGATTTCCTAAAGAGAGAGCATATAAGTAATATGGGAGTATTGCTTAGCACCGAGTTGGGTATATACCAAGGTCACATGCCCCACAACTACATCCCAGCGCAGGTTTAAGTCCTAATATAGGTTAAGTGAGTAATCACTCTAGCTAGGTTCTATTTCAATGGCAAGGGTAGAACAACTCTACCAATGTGGGTAAGAGACGTTGGACTCCATGATAGCTCACATGGTTTATGTGGGTCAGAAGAACCTCCCAAAAGTAACAAAAACAGCAACATACACAGTGTGTTCCCACCTAGGAGGGTCTGGGGAGGGTAGAGTGTTCCCAGACCATACCACTACCTCAAGAGAAGTAGAGAGGCTATTTCCAATAGACCCCCAGCTTAGGACCAATAACAGTATAACCAATACAAAAAGTAAGCGCCTATAAACTAGTATGGTACACAAAACAAACTAACAGTATAACAAAGACAAAATATAAGTGCATAATAAACTAGTAGGGGATGCAAAAAACCCAATACCACTAGCCCAAAAACTGCAACCACAACACTACGAACCAGAAACTCCAGATCCAAAGGAGCACTCCCCTATTACTATCGCCGTTCTCCCACCCCTAACCCTCTACCCTAATCCGCATCCTCAACACCTTTCTATCAAGGTTCATGTCCTCTGTAAGCTGTAATTGCTTCATATCACGCCTAATCAACTCCCTCCAATATTTCTTCAGTCTACCTCTAGCCCGCCTAAAACCATCTATAGCCAAAGTCTCTCACCTCCGCACTGGAGCATCTGGCTCCCTCCTCATCACATGCCCAAACCAACGAAGCCTCACTTCTCACAACTTATCCTCCACTGAGGTAACTCCCACCTTCTTCCGAATAATCTCATTCCTCAGCCTATTTTTCCTTGTATGTCCACACATCCATCGCAACATTTACATCTCTGCCACCTTCACCTTTTCAATATGGGGTTCTTAACTAGGAAACACTCCACTCCATACAAAATAGTTATCTGGACTACCACTCAATAGAACTTACCTTCAAGCTTCGAGGGCACCTTCTTATCACAAAGGACTCCCGAAGCAATTCTCCACTTTAATCAACCTACCCCAATATGATGCATGACATCCTCGTCAATCTCAATATTACCCTGAATTATGGACACTAAAAACTTGAAACTCTCCCTCTTTTGGATGGACTGAGAGTCTAGCTCGACAACGAATCCATCTTTTTGCGACATATCACTGAAATTATAGTCTAAGTACTCCGTCTTGGTTCTACTTAACCGTAAACCTTTAGATTTAAGCGTCTATCTCCAAATCTCCAACTTATCATTAACTCCACCCCGAGTCTAATCGATCAGAACTACATCATCTGCAAATAACATAAATCAAGGTACCTCCCCTTGAATATGTCATGTCAAAACATCCATCACCGAAGCAAATAGAAACGGGATAAGAGTCGATCCCTGGTGCAACCCTATCAAAACTGTGAAGTACTCTGAATCTCAACCTATTGTCCTCACATGAGTCTTTCCACCATCATACATATCCTGAATCGACCTAGTATACGCCACGGGCACCCCTCTAGCCTCCAAGGACCTCCACAGAATCTCTCTGGGAACTCTGTCATATGTCTTCTCTAGATTAATAAACACCATGTGCAAGTTCTTCTTCCTTTCTCAAAACTGCTTTACTAATCTCCTCACATGGTGAATGGCCTTAGTGGTCGAGCGACTAGGCATGAAACCAAACTGATTCTTAGAGATTATCATAATTCCCCTCATCCTCAACTCTTCCACCCTTTTCCAAACCTTCATAGTATGACTTAACAACTTAATACCTCTATAGTTGTTACAACTCTTAATGTCTCCCTTGTTCTTATACACTGGAGTCATCATGCTCCATCTCTATGCTTCAAGCATCTTAGCAGCTTTAAAAATAATGTTAAACAACCTTGTTAATCACTCCAGACCTACCCTACTAGTGCTCTTCCAAAAATCTACTGGAATCTCATTTGGCTCCATCGCCCTACCCCACTGCATTCTGCAAATAGCTTGCTTGACCCCTCAACCTCAAAACACCTACAAGAACTATAATTACGACCCTTCTCAGATATCTCTATGTCTGCCAACACAAAACTTTTGTCCCCTTGTCATTCAAAAGTTTATGAAAATAATGAGGGCATTCTCAACTAACACTATACCATCCTCTCCTTTGATGTACTACACTGGGTCAAGGTCACGATCCCTCTGCTCCCTAGCCTTGGCCATTCTATACAACTTCTTCTCTCTATCTTTATCCTCTAAAGCCGTATACAAACTCTCAAAATTTATTGTCTTAGCAATCATAACCGCTAACTTAGCCTCTCTTCTAGCTACCTTATACTCCTCCTTATTCTTCTACCTTTCCTCATCATCCTTTCTCCCAACCAACTTTGCATAAGCCACCTTCTTAGACTCCACCTTTCTCTTGACCTCTTTGTTCCACCACCCATCTCCTTGATGCTTGCTAGATCGACCTCTCGATACACCCAACACCTCTTTAGCGATCTCCCTAATGCAAATGACAGTCGTCTCCCATATATTATCCATACCCCCTCTACTCTCCCAAGACCCCTACTCTCAACTTCTTTTTTATCTCCAAAGCACTAGCCAAAATCAAGCTACCCCACTTAATCCTAGGTCGTGCCTCACCATTTCTTTTCTTTTTTTCATTTATTGGTAACCAAGTTTATCATGAACAACCTATGTTGAGTCGAGAGATTCTCTCTAGGTATAACTTTACAGCCTTTACATAGCCCTCTATCCCTTTTCTAAGAAGCAAAAGGTCTATCTGAGTCTTGGCCACTGAACTACGAAATGTAATAAGGTGATCCTCCTTCTTCGAAAAGCTCAAATTTGCTATCCACAACCCAAAAACCCTAGAAAAATCCAATAAAAAAGCTCCTCCTTCATTCCTCTCAACAAAACCAAAACCGCCATGTACCTCATCATACCCTCTCGACAAAGACCCAATAGGCGCATTGAAATCCCCTTCCATGAAAAGCTTCTCAGTGCTCGGGATGCTCCTCACCACCTCATCTAAAACCTTCCAGAATTCCTTCTTCTTCTCTTCATCCAAACGTACTTACGGGGCGTAGGAACTAATAACGTTCACCATAGACCATCCCATGCCAACTTAATAGACATCAGTCTATCACTAACTCCCTTTACTCGTACTACCTGCTCCCTTATATCTTCATCTACTAAGATACCTACCTCATTTCTACGTCTCATGCTAACATAGTACCATAACTTATATCCATCCATATCTCCCTCTTTAGTGCCTACCCATTTAGTTTCTTGAAAACACGCTACATTAAACCTCCTCTTTCTAAGAATTTCCACCAGGTCTATAGACTTACCCTGTAAAGAACCTCTTAAAAGAAAGAGTAAAAATAAAGCTCTTAGAAACTAAGTGTGTGTGGCTCACAAGTTTATTCAGTATGCTTTATTATTCATGTTTCTATGATTTTTATCTTTCCATTTTATACAAGCTCAAGGTGACTCACTTACACTTAGCATGCATTATTTTAAAGTATATGAATATATTAATTTATCGTTTCACTTATGAATTCACCCCCAACATACTCAGTACATTACTAAAGTACCGATCCACATATATGTCTATGTTGTACATTTTCTTATAATGTAGGTACAAGTTGTAGCGTGCATATCATAATTAGATAATTTGCAGCTCCCATTCGGCAGGTGATGAGTCCTTTTGATTCGAGGGCTTGAGTCAATCATATTTTGAGTAAGCATCTTGTTTTCTTTGTTCAGTCATGCTGGTTGACGATAGCTGAGGGTTAGTCCCAGCTACCTATAGTCAATACTAGTAGAGGCATCATATACAGTTAGTAGAGTTAATGTATTTGTTTTTTGTTTTGTTTGGTATAACCAGAGTTTTAATCGTTTTAATAGTTTTTCTTTGAAGATGTTCAGCTAAAGACTCTTCTTACACTCATTTATTCAAGATTTATGTATCTTATTCAGTTGCTCACTAGTTATACCAGTACAAGGGTTATTTGGGATCACTTGTGGTCCTAAACATTGTATGACATATAAGGGGTAGTCTCAGGGCATTATAGTGTGAAAGATATTAGATTGATAACCTATGAAATATTGGAGTGGGAAATCATGATAAATATAAGTCGGAGGTCTACTGTCAAACTGATTAATTGAGGCGCTATAATTAGGTGGATAAGAGCATTAATTTTATAAGATTATGTTGAGCCCCAAGTAGCATCTTGATGGATGAGATTTTGTCTGCAAATGTTTGTGTACCAACTTCATGTTATTGGATGTCTTAGTGTGGATGTATATTCTTATGAGAGTGTGATTCATAGGGTAATAACTATGGGGGATAGCGAAGGTTAAGATTAGTGGCTCTGGAGGGTAGTGTCTTCATATTATAGATATTGAGGAGATGGTGAACTAAGGCTGATCTTAAATTTTTCTCATGGTGGTGAGTACCAGGTAAGAGTCATGGTTAATCCATTCTTATTTGAGCAAATTTCTCTCACCTATGTCTTAGAGTACATTCTATCAATGTTACGTATTTAAATTATGCCAATGCCTAAAGTCTGAGATCTCTAAGCAGCTTACGCACATGCTTCAACCCCTAAAATTATAAGCAATAATGGTTGTAAAAAATCACATCTTCTAAGTATTCCATCTCTACGTTGTGACACCTGTGATCCATAAATTCATGTCTCACATTATTCTTGATTCTAAGGAAGTATGCATTCTATTTTATATGGATACATATTAGGTCATATCCTAGTCCAAGGTGATTCTATATATGAAAACCCGTTGCCATTCTCAGTCTTTAGAATGAGAGGAAATAATTTCAAGAGGTAGCCCTTGTCCTACTTCCTAAATATATAGATCATTTCTTTATGTTATATGAAGAATGATGTATGCATTCGTGTTTATCCTTGTTCCAAGTATAAAGAACTCAGGATAGGTTATGTTCATGTTGAAACAACCCTTTACTTATGATTTAGGTGGATGCTACAAAATAATTCATGCTTAGTGTACTATGTCTCATTTCACCAATCTCATTTTAAGTTGTATGATGAATAGGAGTCATATTTTAGAAGTAACCCTCCCATCCTTGATGCTTGCACTCTAGCCCAGTAGTGACCCTCCCTTGGTAGTATGGTAGTGGTGCTATAGATAGGGGAGTGGATGTTCTCTGATGTGGTGGAAACTCAATTATTTAATTCCTAAGGTTGTTCTATTACGGTGATGGGATGTAGTAGTATCATAGGAGGGGTGTAAAGTATATGGTTCCATGGCTTACGCAAGTACCTTTAACTCCAAGTTAAGCTTTAATATGGAAGGAAATATGCAGTTATACTCGAGCCCTCGTAGTTATGTGTTTCACTTAGGAGATTTAAATGGTGAAGTTTTGTGTTCATAGATGAAAAGTGTAGTGGAGAAGTGCGGTTTTATGTATGGGTTACTAGATGCTTTATTTGGGGTGGAGAAAGCTACTTGGGAAGCTGTAGAGGACGTGAAGTCCAAATATCCATTCTTGTTTCCTGCTTTGGATAATCATGCTTAAGGTGAATGTATTCTTTAATATCCATGTTTTCTATCTTTGTTAATGAAATATTTGGTTATGTTAATTGTTAAATCGCGTTAATGGATGCCTTGTCCAATTATTCGAAGACAAAGGATCTTAAGGGAGGAGAATGTAACGCCTTTAATTTTTTAACTTGAAAATTTCTGTCCTTTGATCTCACTGCCTTTAATACGACTGAATATAAGAGTCATAATGTCTCTATATGGGCCGTATGACCCAAACCGTAGCCTAACCAGTGGAGGATGCCTTTGCTTCTTCCTTGGTGATGATTAGAGCTAAATGAGCCATAAACACTACATACAAGTCGTGTAGTGTAAATCATACCCAAAGCAGTATACGTGCCAAACTTCCTGCCTTGATCACGATTAGACTCAACGAGTCGTAATGACTCCATACGAGTCATATGGTACCAATCATAGGGTGACCTTTGTGATTACCCAACTATTCTAGACAATAATTATACGAGAAAAATGTATCAAAAATAATCGAAATTGAAGCTTCCTTGCTCCAAAAATGTCTAAAATACGAAATGGGGTCAATTTTGGTCTTAACCATTGGCGACGGCCGCTAAAGCAGTACTTTGCCAGCCAAAGTGGCCTGGTAAAATGATCAAATGCCACTAAAATGGTCAACCAGCCACTTTAGCACCTTCACCAGTACCAGTAATCTTCAAAACCTCTTTTTGACCCCCGAAACTCATTTAGAACCCTATGAACATTATCCAATAGTGAAATTTGATTGTAAAACAGGTTCCGGATCCAATGGAATCATCAAATGTATGAAAAAAAATGTTATTTTAACAAAATTTACCCTCGATACCTAATTTCAAAACTTTCTAGACCACGAGTTGAAATGAGATGTAAATACCATAAAACCACACCAACCATGTTACTAACATAAAATCGAAGTTGCAGATTTGGTGGCGCAGTATGTTTTGCCATACGACAGACAAATCAATAGATGTTGGCTGAAGTCAACTATAAGGCTATTTAAGCAACTAAAAATCACAAAATTGCCCAAATCACATCAAAATATATTAGGAACCATGCCAATCATTCCCACACCCTAAAAATACCACAAAGCAAACAGATAAAATGGTTAAATTACTCAAAAAGAATATTTCATAAAAATTACTTAAAATCAAATCATTAGAACATCCACCACTAAAAATCTAGTTTGTCCTTGAACTAAAGGCAAAGGAAATACCTGAATCAATGAAAAGTTAGGGAAAACTACCGCTATATTAGACTCTACCTCTCAAGTAGCCTCATCTACATGTCGATGGCTCATCTGGACATTAACCACTGAAATATCTCTTGAATGCAACCATCTAATATTCATGGATAAAATAGAGAAAGGCTCCTCTACAAAATATAACCTCTCATCAAACTAGACCGAATCCAAAAGAATGACATCTGACTCATCTTGAATATAACGTTGTCGGATGAATATCTAATAAATCTAGGGGCAATTCTAACTTATAAGCCACATCCCCAACAGTCGAAAGGATCTCAAAAGGTCCAATAAACCTGGGGCTAAGCTTGTCCCTTTTCCCAAACATTATCACGCCCTTCATGGGTGACACACAAAGGAAAACTCAATCACTAAAATGGAATCTAAAGCGCGAAGCCTACAATCTACATAACATTTTTGCCTACTCAAAGTCTATCCTAAATAACCCAAACTCTATCCAAGGACTCATGAAACAAGTTTATATCTTGAGGTCTAATCTCAAAAACCTCAAAAC
Source organism: Capsicum annuum (assembly GCF_002878395.1). NCBI lineage: Eukaryota > Viridiplantae > Streptophyta > Magnoliopsida > Solanales > Solanaceae > Capsicum > Capsicum annuum. The sequence continues at coordinate 112,409,936 of NC_061119.1, forward strand.
AACCAACTGGAGAGCGACAACACCTGTCATACAAAGCTTCAAAAGGATCCATCTAAATTGTTGAATGGTAGCTATTATTATATGCAAACTCTACTAAAGCTAGATGATTCTCCCACTGACCTCAAAAGTGCATCACATAAATGTGAAACATATCCTCCAAAAAGTCTGCATAGATTGATCGTCAGTCTAGGGGTGAAATGTTATGCTAAGATCAATTTAGGTACCCAACTCCTCCTGAAAAGTCTTCAAAATTCAGATGTGAACACTGAACTTCTATCTAAGATGATAAACACTGGTACACCATCAAGATAAACTATGTCTTGAATATAGATATGGGCCAACCTATCAGAATTAAAAGAAACCTAAATCAAAATAAAATTAACAGATTTGGTCTATCAATCCATAATGACCCAAATGCAATCAGATCTATGAGAAGTATGAGTCAAACCAGTCATGAAGTCCATAATGGTCTATTCCCATTTCTATTCTGGAATGGGTAATCTATGAAGTAAACCACTAGGACTCGAATGCTCGGCCTTCACCTACTGGAAACATAGGCATCAAGCTACTAAATCTACTACATCCTTCCTCATACCACCCAACTAGTAATGTTATCTCAAATCTCGATACATCTTAGCAACTCCTAGATGGATGAAATACTTAGAAAAATGAGTCTCTTCTAAAATCATTCTAATCTAATCACCTACTTTAGATACACAAGCACGGCCTACAATCCTCAAAACATCATCTAGTTCAAATGAGGCTTCCTTAGCGTCTGTACTCAACACCTGATCCCAAATCCTTCTCAACCCAACACCATCAAACTAATAAGCCTGAATCTACTCTATTATAGAATACCTAGCCTCAATAAATGACAAAACTCACCCAGGTGCAAAATATTAATCCTGACAATCGGTTAGCCAAAGACTGAATCTCCAAGGCCAAAGGTATCTCTTGGGTCAAAAGATACACGAAGATACTCATACTAGTCGACTTTCGACTCAAGGCATCTGCAACTACATTAGCCTTACCCAGATAATAGAGGATATTCAAGTCATTATCCATAAGAAACTCAAGCCAATAATGTTGTATCATATAAAGATATCACTGGGTAAAGAAATATTAAAGGCTATGATGATCAAAGAAAATCTAACAATTGACTCTATACAAGTAGTTCGTCCACAACTTTAAAGAAAACACAATCGTGCACAACTCCAAATCATGGTTAGGGTAATTTCTCTCATGGGACTTCAACTAACTAGAAGAATACATAATCAAGTTACCCTCCTACATCAATACACCACCTAACCCAACACCTGAAGTATCACAAAAGATGGTAAAACATGCCCTCCTTGGGCAAAGTGAAGATAGGAGTTGATGTCAACTAATCCTTTAGATTTTGAAAGCTCGTCTCAAAAGAATTGGACCACTAAAAGGAAATCTTCTTCTGAGTCAACATGGTCAATGAAGCTGCAAGATAAAAAGCCCTCAATAGAATGTTGTTAATAACCTACCAAACCAACAAATCTCCAAATATCTATAGGATAAGTGGGTCTAGCCTAGTCACGAATTGCTGCAATTTTTGATGGATCGATCATAATACCATCCTTGGTAATCAAAACTCACACTTATAGAATTTAGCATGAAACTTTTCATCCCTCAATCTCTTAAGCACAATCTGCAAATACTTTTCATGGTCATCCCCACTCTTAGAAAAAACCAAGGTATTATATATAAATATAATGGAAAAAAAGTTGAGATATGGTCGAAATACCTAGCTCATTAACTCTGTGAATGTGGTCAAGGCATTGGTCAACCCAAAGGACATGACCAAGAACTCATAATGACTATACCGAGTTCAAAAAGTTATCTTCAGAATGTCCAAAGTTCTAATCATCAACTAGTGATACCCAAACCTCAATTAAATCTTCAAGAACACAAAAAAAACCCTAAAGTTGATCGAATAGATTATCAATACAAGGAAAAGGATACTTATTCTTAATCATTAGCCTATGTAAATACCGATAATCAACACACATACAAATGGACCCATTTTTTTTCATAAGAAAATGGGTGCACCCCAAGGTAATACACTAGGTTGGATAGAAATGGGCTTGGTGTCTGGCTCAACATAATTAGCAAAGTCAATATAATAATCCAAAAGCATAGCAGACAAATATGTAGGGAAAATATCCATAAACTCACGAACAACACGAATAGTTTCTAAAAAAGATGGGAAGCAACATAGCTATCCTAAATATATGCTAAATAAGACAAACATCGCCTCTCAATTAAATGATAAGCCTGAAGGAAAGATATAACTCTCTTTAAACCCAAATGAAGCAGACTCTTCTAAGCTATCCTTGGGATAATTGGCAGTTAAGTTTATGGTCGTAGCATAATAATCTAGGAGAGCATGATAAGAAGATAACCAATCCATACCCAAGATAACATCAAAATCTACTATATAAAGTATAATTAAATCTACTCAAGTCTCACGTCCAGCAAAGGTCACAACATAAGATTGGTACATATGATCCACCATTAAAGAATCTATTATAGGGTAAGATACACCGATAATCACATCAAGAGGCTTAAGAAGAATCAAAACTCAAAGCTATTAAATCAGTAGACCCATTACCTGAACCTTGTAAGGCTACCTACACTACCTACAATGATATTTGTAAAAACCTCTAGAATCTCTACCTTGAGAAGTGTGACCTCTGAACTCACCCTGACGATGTATCCATATGGCATATCCCTAAAATCCTTAAAGAATAGACTCATTAATCCTAGCATAAGCTATTCTACTAAAAAATGATGCCTTATACACTACCATATGAGATGCATAAAGTAGAAGAGAACCATCCAACCCCTTTATTGAATTCTAAATCTTTTCAGACTCGATGGCAGTGCTGGTATAAGAATACCTAGACAAGGCATGGAAATGTTCCTCATACTCTGCATAGAACCCTTTTTCAAGTGATCAAACTCATCTATCATCTGATCCCTCAAATTGTATGACCTGACCTATCTAAAAAGGCCATAGGAAATTGATCCCAACTAATCTTTGGGGAACTAAAAGGTATATAACTAACAAGTGACCTACAACAAATGAGTGAATCTCTCAAATCTCTCTTGATCCTCAGAAGACATAACTGTACTCATAATAATAAAAGGCATAGGGCATCTAGCTGGCTGAGATACCAACTGTAGAGGTAACAATAAAAAAGGTTAAACTCTAACCTCATAATACTATACTCGAATGAAAGCATAGAAAAGAGTGAAACACTATTTACAACCCAAGGTATTATTCATATGATATAAAATGAAATAAGAAAATTTTCCTAAGCATATCTTATAGCCTCTCAAAGATAGAATGGACGTCTATATACCGATCCATGAGACTCTACTAGATACCCTATGTTTACATTGATGAGACTCATGAACCTGGCTCTGATAATAATTTTTCACAACTCCTAAACCAAGGTCATTATGGAACTTGTCATAGCAAGCCTTGACATGTAAACCTATTACCTAAACTGATAAAAAATGAAGAATAAATACCAAAACCCAAGGCAAGACTCCTAGAGCAAAGTCGAACCACACACATATATAGTAATAGCAAAAATACATAGTCAAAGATACCAATACAATATCCCAAAATCTAGTATCATGGCGTAAGAACTACTAAATATATTTTGAATGTCAAAATACAATAAGTCCAAAAGGGATCAAAACTCTATCTTTGATTGCAAAATAAAACATGTAATAGATACAAAGAAGTAGTAGATCGACTCTAGTAGCCTAGATCAACTGCTATCTCGAATATAATATAGATACCACCTAAATCAGCTGTTGTGTAGTGCACTCATACCTGGATTTGCACTAAAATAGCATAGTAAGGGTGAGTACGGTCCACTTGTACTTAGTAGGTATCATAGACCAATCAAGTAAAGTAGAAAATAAAGCATGTAAACACAAACTATAGGCACAACACCTGTAATCAGAATATGTCCCAAATGGTAGACCAAAAAATCTCAACTAATAGGTTTACAACATCCATATAAACCGCATACAAATATAAGAAAAAAGTATTGGTATATAGATATCACACATAAAAGTATGGAAAAAGAAGCACACACAGTAAGATACCACATCAATGATAATAATAATACATAGAATGAGCATAATATATATGACATACAATAAAGATGATATAGATGATAAAGATGGTGATGATGATTATGTGATGATAATATGATTCTTGAGATTGTCACACATCCTCAATATACACCTACCGAGTTATGCTTCTAAGGTAGGACCAATGTAAGGTTCGTCAACCCACATACAAGCAATATCTAATACCAATATCTATAACTTCTCTCTGGCATATACATCAGCAGAGGGTATTTAAAAATGTCACATTTTTGTCAAAAAATCTAGTATTTCTAGTATTTCCATGGTGGTACTAATGTTTTATGCATGTATTACATAAGAAATAAATCAGCACAACATATAATAATAGCAGGTGCATATAGTATAAGATGTAATAAGAATGATGATGTGATGCATGAGGTTGTCACACAACCTTTGATACACCTAGCAAACTGTGCTTTTGAGGTAGGATTCATGGGGTTTCGCAACCTATATACAACTAATATCTAATACCAATATCTATAACTTATCTCTGGAACATATATCAATAGAGGGTTTTTAAAGATATCATATTTTCTATCAAATAAAGCTAGCATTTTCAGTATTTTTAGTATTTCCACGGTGGCACCAATGTCTCATCAATAAATATAATATGATGATACAATTCTCACAAACAACCAAAATAAGAATATCCAAAATTCAACAAATATACCAACCATGTGATCTAAAAATACACTAAAATAAACAAACTATCCATGATCCAATATAATCCAGAAACCATAAAGTGAAACATGCGAGAAAATATCAATGATACCATGTATTCTAAAAATATAGGCTTTTCCTACTAAAAAGAGTGTAACCAAAAATACATATATCAATACTAAATCAACAACAACATATAAGACTCTACATTATCACACATAACTAATAATTTCTTAAAACCACCAAATATTTCCCCTATAGGCCCCCACACGGGCACATAAATCGCCTAAACAACATTTCGATGATATAACACCATATTCATAACATGCTTTTACATTATTATTAACTATTCAACTGATTTTGAAAAAAGTTAATCCATAACCAACCTTGAATGACGGAATGATAATGCAAACGGCTCCAATTATAAAGTCTTCCCCTTATGGACAACCTTAAAATCAACTAAACATAAAAATATAGAATCTATACTTCAAAAAGAATCCAATGATACCCATATTGCCCATTTCCAAATCGAGGTTAAAATGAACCTCCAAATGGGTTTTCAAAAAGAAGGGTAAAATTATAATATTATTTTATAAATATTTTCCCTATACTTATAGGAGTCTACATTTGAAAACCCATAAAAATAAGTTAAAACAAGGTTTAAATGAATGAAAAACCATTGTCAAGCTTTACATGCAAAACCAATAAACCTACTTTAAAATCAAGAATTTAATATTGTTTTAAAGATTAAATTAGGAGAAAAAATGATAGTAATAAATTTAGAAACTTACCCATGAAAGAAATCTCAAAAACCCCTTTTGAACCGTCCAAATCTGAGCTCCCAAGCCCCAACAATGGTGAATATGGGATTTTGATTCTCAACTTGAGTAGAAATCATGAAAAATAAAATTGAAGATATTGGTGAATGAGATAAATGGAGTTATAAATGTATAGACAATGATTATATGAGAAAAATGCATAAAAATCATCAAAATTGGAGCTTCTTAGCTCCAAAAATATCAAAAATACAAAATGGGGTTAATTTTGATCTTAAACATTAGGATGGCTACTAAAGTGGCCTATGCAAATGATCAAAGGTCGCTAAAGTGGTCGACCAATCACTTTGGCTCCTACACCAGTACTAACAACCTTTAAAACTTATTTTTAAACCACTAAACTCATTAGAAACCAAATAAACATGATTCAATAGTGAAATTTAATTGTAAAATATGTTTTGGATATAATGAAATCATCTAATTTATGAAAAAAGTCATTTTCACAAACTTGACCCTCGAGACCTAATTTCATAATTTTTAAATCAAGGATTGAAATGAGATATAAAAGTCATGAAACCACACCAACAATGTTACAGACCTAAAATTAGTGTTCCAAATCTGCTAGCATAGTCCATTTTGCCATCCAACTCACAGATTAATAAATATTGATCAAAATCAACCATAAGGTTTTTCAAGCCTCCAAAAACCACAAATTCGCACAAATCACACAGAAATGCATTTGAACCCATGCCAATTATTCCCACACCATATAAATACCTCAAAGCAACCAGGGAGAGGGACAAAATAGGCAAATCACATAGAAATGAATATTTCACAAAAATCACAATAACTCAAATCATTACATAGGAATTGGATGAGGATAAAAAGAATCAACACTATTGATATCTTGTGTTTTCCTAGATGTAAAAGACCATGAAGGTCATGCTTAGGTGTATTTTCCCTTATGAGAAACTCCCCAAGCTGAATAATGAAGATGTGTAGGAGTTCTTGTTGTGTCTTGTTTTGATGATAAGAAGATAACAACAAGGAACCAGGTCCCTGGATGTTCAAGGCTACAATATAGCTGACATGCATTTGCATAGTTTTGTCCTCTTGTATAACAAACAGTACAAGTGTTTCTTGTACTATTTAGGACAGCTAGTCCAATTGCATTTCAACCCTTTTCATCACTCAACAATAAAAAGAAAAGGATGCTTCTCTACAAATTAGTTTTTGCAAACACGAAAAGTTGAAGAGTGAAAGGAAGCAAAACTCAATTTCAATATTGCTTAAGTTATTATTTCTTGTGTGGTAAAATTACAAATGTTCTTGAGTCTAGTTTGAGTCTGTAAATGAATTACTCATTCTATAAGAGTAATGTTCTTTTCTTTTTACTTTTAGAGTGCTTAGTTAGAGTGTTGTAAGATTGATACTAATTAAAATTAATCAACTTTGAGGGAGTCCTGACAGAGTTGTGAAAGTGAGCTTGTAGTAGAGTTATTACAGAAAGTAGAGCCTAGAGTTAGGTTCAAGCCGTGGTATTTACTCCCTTGATCAAGGATATTTCAATATTAAACCTTGTGTTATTTATATTTTCTATACTATCCTTGGTTCCTGGTTGATTTACTATTTTATTCCTTTGATTGACCTTGAGGGACCTGGTCCTTCACTGTGTGGCGCAACCCCTAAGATTCTAATAATTGGTATCAGAGCCAGATCACTCTAAAAGGCTCATACCTAGAGTGATTTGGTTAGCATGGCTGCTCCTCCTAACCTGAAAGAGAGGACAATCTATCACTAAGTCAGCTAGATTTAATGGACAGTACTATGGGTGGTGAAAACCAGGATGTTTGGCTTTATTATAGATAAGGATAGTGAACTTATGGACATAATTCTTAATGTTCCTCATATTCCAATTAAATAAGTCATAGAAGGAGAGATAACAAGAATGGTAGTAAAAAGCAAAAGAAAGTTCAATGATAAAAATAGAAAGAAAGTTAAAAATAACTACAAGGTAAAGAAACTTCTAATGTGTGCTATTAGACCTGATAAAAAACAGTATCTCAACCTATGAAAATGCCAATAAGATATGGGATTGATTGAGGACTCCTTATTATGGTACTACTAATGTGAAGGATTATAAAGTTGACTTGTTGACTACTCAATATGAAACTTTCACCACGAAGGAAGGAGAAACAATCCAAGAAATACATACAAGATTTACTTCTATTAAAATAAGCTTCACTACTTAGGAGAAGTGATTCAACTGTATAAGCAAGTGAGAAAGATTCTTAGTGTTCTTTCTATGTCCTGGGAAATCAAAATGGATGCCATAACTGAAAAAATAAACCTAAAGACACCCATAATGGATGAAATGATTAGAAATGTAAAGACTTATGAGCTCAAGAAGATGCAAGAGCTAGAAAAGAAGGAAGTTAAAAGAGAAAAATCTCTGGCATTGAAGGATAAAAAATATTATTCAAGTGAACAAAACAGTGATGTTGCCTATTTAGCAAAGAGGTGTAACACCCTGAATTGGTACCTGGAATGCTACACGGTTCTCATGACCTCGAAGGATCACAAACTAATCCATGACTGATATCTATACCTAAATATTGTATGACATTATGTAAAATGTGGAAATAATATACTGATATATGCGATAAGGTTTAAAGCGGATAAAACATACTCTCTGAGAGACGATATATCAATACCAAAACATGAACTGAAATAAACTATCTAAATACTGTAGTCTAAAAGCCTCTAAAACTAAACTGTCTGAATAATGAGTTAATGGGATATGTCCCCAACTAACACCAACTACTGAAATAAACTAAGTAATGAAATAATAAAGAAATGATCATGTCCTCGAAGGATAAGAACTCACTGCTAACTCTAACTATTGATAATGGAATGCTATTGATGCTTTATAGCTCGTGTTTTTGAACCTATGGTATAAAAAACCATTGCACAAATGCATTAGTATGATTGAATCTACTGTATGCAAGTGAGGTAGGCTGAATGCAAGGGTTTATATGCTTGAAAAATACTAGTTGATCGAATAAAATGAATGTGAGAATACATGCATGAATACGTGAACTGTATCTGAGATCAAGACTTCACTATATCTGAATACTAATGACATAGGCTTCATTAACTATGGAACTATTATCTGAATAACTATGTTTGACCATCTTGTGTTTGATCGAACTAGCTGAGTTTCATACTAAACTGGGTGACTGTATCTGATAGTCTTGAATTTTTTAGAACTATTTGAGTTCTATTAATGATACTGAGATTGAGACTGTAACTATGGTAAGTAGTAATCTAACCGACATTCCCTAAATAAAGCATTATAGTTGAGTTGGGGTCCAATCTATAACCCCAATTAGAAGGGTGTCAATACCACCCCACTGGTAAGGAAAAGTTGTGAGTGATCTATTATCTAATAGGTACTCTATGGAGAATGGAGGGACCATTGTCTAACTGGTTAATTCACCTCATCAACCCTCATCTAACAGGTTAGATGTCTCAACCTATGCTGGCTACGTAGTTCTGGAGAAAAATAGTTGCTTCTAAGAATCACACCCTCTACTGGCAGGTGAGTATCCATTCTTGGTCTCACTCGGTGATGAATCCTACTCCCATCTGATTGAACATTGAATTAATTTTGCTGAACTGACTGGACTGAGTTTACTGAGTTCCATTGACTGATGGAATATTACTAAGATCTGATAACTGACTGAGATTACTGAGATTACTTGTTTTTCTGAGTCATAAGACTGATTGAATTCTACTAAACATGGCTTAACTAAGAGTATCTTGAAAACATGATACTAGCTCTAGGGACACTGCTAAATTGTTGGGTACAAATACCCCCAGAACTCGATAGCATAAAACGGACAATACATGACACTTCTTAACACATGACCATAGTCAAAAATTCATAGTACAATCATTGGGGATATTCATGAAGTATTTGCATGCCACAAACTCACATACGAATATAAGTGCATGTAAACATGTTATAATTTCATAAGCCTAATCTCATGAGCATTACATCAATCCATCACAAAGCATAACAATAACATGCGAGTCATTTGAACTTAAGGGTGAAACATAGGTTCATCATTTTGGTCATAATTTAGTCATAAGGCATGCTTCCTATTCTCTTAGGTATTTTATCAAACACCTTGCATGCATAACTATAAGCTTAGGCTTGGACATTAAATTAATTTGTCATGGTTGCATAAATCAACATCAACATGATCATAATCAATACATAATTTAAACATCACAATTTATAATTTAAAATTGGATTCTTGGGCTTCATGGATGAAATGAATCGATGAATAAACACTTGACATACCTGGGTGGATGATTTCTTAAAGATTTGTGGAGGATAGCTTGAATTCTTAACTTGGAATTAAGCAACTAGGGATTCTAGCTCTTGGGTATTGATATTTGAGAGAAACCCTAATTGGATGTTGTGAATGAATAATAAATTTATGAGCTATTTTTTGGTATAATTAGGGGTTAAAATGGGTGGAAAAAGACCTAAATACCCTTTTAAAAATGACTTTAAATCGCTGAATAGGATCTATGATGGCTCGTACGATGGTCCATCGCTGGCTCGATGGTCCGTCGTTCTGACCGTTGCATGTGAGCAAAAATAGGGACTCACATAGTGATAGCTTGGGTGATGGTCCATGGATAGCTCAACAGTACATCAAACTGTCTGTTGCACCTTAGCCAGAAGATTGACTTACTGCCATAGCTACGATAGTTTATGTGATGGTCCGTCGCTAGCTCGACGGTCCGTCAACCTACCCATCGCACCTGGGAGGTTCTGACAGCTCTCAGGAAAACATCCATAACTTTCTACTACAATATTCAGTTTGGACAAAATTGCTACGTTAGAAAGCTGATTCAATTTTCCATATGCTAAAATGTTGAAATTGGGGAAATTTTGTTTAATTTAAATATTAATAATTTAGGAAGTCATCACTAACTCTTCTGGAGACTAGATTTAACTTACTAAAATTTAGGGGTATTATAAGAGGATTTTTAGAGACATAGAAAAAGTGGTCAGTTCCAAATAAGAGGAAGCAACAGTAAAAAGGGAAGCAATATTAAGGTGTAGCACAAATGTGAAAGTCCTGAGTATTTCATTAAGGATTATTCAATGCATAAGATAGATTATCAGGAATTCCTCAATACAGAAGGAGACAAGGGAAAGAATAGGTACCAAGTCCCTAAAAAATCAAGAAGGAAGACTACAACTAAGTATGCAGCAAAGCAAGCTTTAGCAACATAGGGAGATTCTTTAGTGAATCGGATGAAGATGAAAAGTCTGGAGATATTTCTATGCTAGATATGGAAGATAGTCCAGTTATCTATGATTACTTGTTTGCCTTCATGGCCAACACAGAAGATGATAAAGAAAATAAGGTAGCTCTTTCTGATATGATTGAAAACCTAGAAAACTACACTGCTAGGAAGATAGAAAATCTTGCAAGTATGTTGATAGACTTTGTATGTGAACTAACTACTGAGAAGAATGCCTTAGAAGAGAAAGTAAAGAATCAAGAGCTTGAGTTGATCATCTTAACTCTTCAAATATGTATAATTAAAGAGATGGTCCCTAAATTAAAATATAAAAATATGAGTTGTATGAATCAACTGAAAAAGTCAGACAAATTAGATGGTAAAGAGAAAAAGGAAGCTTCAATGATTTAGATTTATATTGAGGAGAAACTGAGGCATTCTTTAAAACACCTTATGTATGCACTTCACAAGAATAAAGAGTTAGAAAGGGACCTGGTCCATTTGAGCGAAGAGCTCAACAAATCTCTTAAATGAATTGTTTCTTCACAGAATCTTTCTAATTTGACTATTCAGGTGTTAATAACGGCAAAGTCCTGGGCTATCAAGTAGAATTCCAACCTGCTAGGTGTCAAGGAAAGACTTTCAATGATGTTATAAGAAAAGGGCGTGAGTTCGTATGCACTTATTTTGGAAATCATGGGCACACTAATGAAAAATATCAAAGTTAGATAAGAGAAAAATAAATGGTTTCAAATATATTTAGCAGGAGAGTACACAACCTAAGGGTTTCAAGTCTCTGAAAAAGGTAAAAAGTAACTCTCTACCTAGATGGGCCAAGAATATTTTGATGACACCATTGTCTTCCTATTGGAAACAAAACATCAAGTGGGTTCCTAAATCCAACAAATGATCATGGTTGCAGGTATGAGAAAGGGGATTGCAGTTAGGAATGGGCTATTATTAGATCTGCATAAATCTTAATTTTGGAAGGTCTAACTATATTCTCTCACTCAAGAAACTTCATGTGGAGGTGTCTAATTTTGAAATAGTTGATTTCAAAGAACCTGGTCCACTGTAGAACAGAAATGAAATTTCAAAGACAAGAAGTCACTGGAGCAAAGATAAAGGGTTGGTGAAAGATGATGAGCAAAAGGATAAAAGATGCAGATGAAAATTATGATGATTTAGAACTCTAGTAACTAATCCTAGCTCAGGTAAAAGATCAATAAGAAGGGGGCATGATTCTGAGAGACCCGGTCCCTAGAAAACTCATCTTAGAAGGAGAAGATTCAGCAGTTTGAATAAAGTCAAGTTTGGGACCCGATCCTCACACCTGCTTTGGGAAAAAGTTCTAAAAAAAGGGGTGTGCAGAGGCTGAAGCATGTTACTAACCTGAACTAATGTGTAAATCAATATCTTTCCACAAAATTTTCTATGATAAGGAGACAGGTATCCTTGATATGGAAGGTGCATATTAGTCTAACTCAGTATCACACCTTTGCAGGTATACACCTTGGGAGCAACTTTAGAAGTTGACAAATTTAATAGGTACAAATTTGAAGATTCACTCAAAATAAAAGAAGAGGGACCTGGTCTCGTCTCAGGTTAGTACCTATATAGGAAGCTCCAACAATCATACAATGTTGTCTAAAAAGGGTTATGTGTCTTTTTTCTCTGTAAAAATAACCAGTTTCTTTACAAAATGAAGAATAATTCTTATTAAGTTCAAAAATGTCATTTGAAAAGGGACCTCTCTTAAAAGACAATTATGTTGAAACATTGAGGGTTGCAATACACAGTGAGGGACCATGTCCCTAAAAAAAAATCATAGGCAATAAAATAATAAACCAACCAAGAACACAACATAGTGTAGGAAATTTAAATAACATGAGATTTAATGTGGAAACCCCCTTACTCAAAGAAAGAAAACCCACGATTTGCCCTCACAAGCTCTCCAAAATTCACTATAGTCAAACTCTTGATTACAGACTCAATGAACTGAACTGTAGGTTCATCATTCATGTAATAACTCTAGTAAAATCTTAATTTGACAACTCTGCCAAGGACACACCTTGATATTGATTAACTCTAACCAATATCTACCTCATGTAACTTTACCTAAGCTCCCTCTAAATAAATAAGAAAAGACCATTACTCATATAACATATGTAATTGAATAATAATTCAGGATTCAACTCAAGAGCACTCATTCCTTTTTGTGCATAAGAAATAAGCACCTGAGCTATACTTGAGTAATTGAAATAGGTTTGAGTTTTTGCCGCTCTCAATTTTTTTTTTTGAATTTTCCAAAAACTTCTTTATAGAGGATAATCATTTTACATTTATATATGAGTGACGATTAGGGTTTAAATGCCATTGGACTAGGTGTCCTAAATAGTACAAGCAACACCTATAAAGTTTTTTACACAAGAGGACAAAACTGTGGATATGCATGGCAATTGTACTGTTGCCTTGGACATTCATGGATCTGGTCCCTAGTAGTCATCTACTCATCATTAGAACAAGACACAATAATTTCCCCCCTTATTGATGATGACAATCCAGCCACATAGTTTTGAGCATCACTACACATTCATCACATTTAATCAGTACCACGAATGAAGATTAATGTTCCCCCTATCATTTAATCATCATACTTCCACCATTATACAACATAGGGATTTGGTCCCATATTTTCAATTACTATCAAACTTTAGTTACTTCCCCCTATCATCATACACCATTATTTATTCGTGTATTTGTATACTTCCATCTGTCACTATTCCTCCAGACTCAAACACATTATCACACATGTGCTGCATTTTATACCTAATCTGTAACAACATTAGTGCATTTCTTAAACACACACACCTGGTCCTTAACACATATCACCAGTATATTCATTAAAAAAACACACCTGGTCCTTAACACATGATGTTGGTATTCCCCTATTTGTCATCATTGAAAAGGTCATAATAGTAAACCAAGTGTAAGGATAAACATAAGTTAGTTAACTTATGGACAATGGGGCAACACTAACATAAATAAAATGTTTAATATAAAGAGAAAAGACATGCAACACACAGAAATATTCATTCATATGTAGAGGACAAGTATCATTATAGTGCATAATTTAAATGTTCTAGAGATAAAGACACATGAATCAAGAAAGGTTAAATAGGGGATGGAATTAGAAGGATTATTTGATGGAGTATAGCTAGGTTATTGTGATTTGAAACATAGTTCAAAAATTCCTTAGTAAAATGTTTTATCTCGCATTCAAGCTAAGAACTTTATTTTTCAAGGTAGGTCAACATTTTCAGTTTTAAGCTCATCAGTGATACTCTGACCCTCAACAGTCAGATGTCGAATTGTCATGTCCAGTTTGATAATCTCTGAATCTTTAGCAGTTATATTGAGCTATAATTTTTATGTCTCTTTATTGAATTCCCTTTGGCAATTGGTGCTTGAGTTCTTCTTCACACACTCAATTATGAGTAATGTTTTCATTCCAAGCATTTCAATATAGTTTCATGAGTTCCACTTTCACATATAATATCAAAGTGATTAAACATTTTATTTAACCAGTAACCATAAGGCATACCATGTTTGCCATTTTCCCCAAGAACCACTTTGCGTATATGTTCCATCATCAATGAAGGTAGACTAATGAACTCAAAACTTGTAAGAAATTCCATGACATACATGTTAGAAGCTAAAGAAATGTTCCCTTTTTATGATCTGGGATAAACTACTTTACAAACAAAATCAAAGACCAATTGTAACTCACTCTTGAGTGATTTTCAATTCACTACAAACACTGATTTTCCTTTAACCTTTGATGTTATTTCCAAAAAAACTATTGATGGTTGTTTCTTGGATAAAGTCCTCACACCACAGATAGGAACATCTAGAATTCTCCCGAGTAAAGCAACATCAATATTCAGCTTTTTTCCTTGAACTACTATTGTCATCTTCATCTTATCTTCATAAAACTCCATTGTGGAATAGAATTACCTGACCACCTCATCAAAGATTATGGAAATAGGTCCTTCCATGAGATGCATCCGTCTTTATGTTTTACAGCTCAACTAACTCCAACATTCCAGGTTCTATTAACATACTTGTTTAAAAAATCCTTCTAGTTAATACCCTTTGATTCTTCAAGAAACTATTTCTCACATCTTTAGACACAACACCACTTATTTCCCTATTTTTCCTTCTAGTATAGGTGATCACAAATTTTTTTCTGCTACTTCTCTTCTTGGGACCAGGTCCCTTAAAAAGTCTCCTTTTCAGTAAAACTTTCAGACTTTTCTCTATAGTATTTTAGTGTTTTACTGACATTTTGGTTTTATGGAGAAAATATACCCTTTCCTGGGATATTTGATAGGAAGGCATGGTTTTCAGCCACCTAGGAATCATCCATTAATGTCTTATCAAAAAAGTTTTAATGGCCTTAGGGATTATTCTTCATCAACAATTTGAGTGAAAAAAGGAGTTTAGCCTTGGAAGAGTGAGAGGTTAAGATTATTCTTCATGAGTATTTCAGAAAGGACTTTTGTTAATGCTATGCTCAGTTTCCTTTAAAAGACATGAAACTGAAGAGTTCTTAGCCATTTGTAGATCTTTTCCACTGGAGAATTATTTGTGACTGGATTTTTTATTTTAAAAAGAGAAGGAATGGATAATATTAGAAATAAAAGAAAGAGTAAGTATAGGAAAAGGTTATTTAAGTAGTTGGATGTGATCAATTTCAAAATGGAGATGACTCATCCTTTTTTTTTTTGAGATGACATTGTTTTTCTGACATGGGAAGAGAGAGAGGACATAGCTTTATCAGTTAGAATAGAAAAAATGCATATTTATGATACAAACTAGTGAGATGGGACTAGATCCCTCTCTTTCTTTGAGTGAATCCTTGACTTTGTTATTGTTACATTTTCCTCCTCCAAAGTTGTTCCCATGGATGTATACCTACTAGGGTATGATACTGAGTTAGACTAACATGCACCAAGTTTACTAAGGATATCTTCTTCCGGAACATAGCCAAATTTTAAGCAGATAAACTAATTCACATGTTAGGTCAAGTCAATTAAATCACTCATTTCTTTAACCTTTTATACTCGGCTTGTTAGTTTCAATACACTACTTCATACCTAATTGTTCTTAAAAAGGTCTAAGGACCTATCCAAGACTTAGCATCCTTCAAATATCCAAGGTTTCTTCTATATTACTTTGAACCAGCTAGTATCTTTGATAATCTTTTTCTCTTTTTCAGCTCGCTTTTGAGATACAAATGATGAGAAATCCATGAAATTTTTGACATAGCCTCTTGTTTACACTCTTGTCTTCTTATATGAGATTAGAATTTCCAATGTAACAAGAAGATATGAGCTTCCATTTTGACCTTCTAAGATGAATTCCACTGGGACCAGGTCCTTGTGAAATCGTTTTTCTACTTGAGCTGATGTTTCTAACTGATATCTTGGTTCACCAACACTTTTAATACTTCCCTCTTATATAAAATATTTCCTTGACCCTCATCATCATCAACATCTTTCTTTTTTAGGAGTAGCTCATAGATGCAGCTTTTCTTGAGGCTTCTTTCTTCCCTTTACTATTTGAACCATCTACTTTCTCAAGTTGACTCACCAAACTCAGATTTTCAGATTTCAACTTAGCAAAGTATTCTTTAGTTTCAGATATCTGGAGAGTCAAAGCAATCAACTCAGGCTCCTGATCTTCTATTTTTTCTTCTAGAGCATTATTCTTTTCTTTATCACAAACATCATCTCTTTTCTCCAGTTGACTTGCTAAATTTAGATTTTTAGATTTTAACTTAGTAACCCGCTTCTCATTTCAGATATTTGGAGAGTTAAAGCATTTAACCAAGATCTTGACTTTCCACTTTTCTTTTAGAGAAATTTTTTTCTTAGTCATTTTATATATCGAATCAATTAGCACCTTTGCAAGCATTATTATTTTTCAAGAAAAATAGTTTTCCAAGTTTTCTTTAACGTCAGAAAGTGTTACCTCATTTTCTTCTTCATCTTCGGTGTTTTCCATAAAAGAAAACAAGGAATCAAAGGTTACTTTCTTATCGCCCAGTGCCAACATAGAGACATCTTTATGCATCCAATCTTCTTCAAATTCACTAGAGGAACCTCCCAGACAATTAAGGCCTTCTTAACTGCTAAATTTATTGCATCCCTACTACATAAATTTACGGTAATCTATTCCCTGTTCTTTCCTTTGTCGCCTTCAGTTTTGAGATATTCCTAATAGTCCATTTTATGCATTGGACAATCCTTAATGAATGCTCAGGATTTCTATATTTCTGAAAAACCTCCATAATGCCTCCATTTTTGCTGCTACTTCCACTTTTTTGAAACTAGCCACTTTTTATAATAGCTCTAACTATTCTTTTATCCAAATAGGAAACATCAGTGTCTTTTTCATTAGAGTCTGATTTTAATGCTCTCAGCACCAGAGATTTTTCCATTTTTCATCCTTCTTCTCTTGTTATTGTTACTTCTTGAGTTCATGTGTCTTTAAATTTCCAATAAGCTCATCCATAATGAGGGTTTTTAGGTTCCTTGTCTTAGTAATAGCATCTACTTTGCTTTCCTGGGATTTTCGCATAACCCCAAGAATCTTCCTTACTTGCTTATACAATGGAATCAGTTCAACTAAGCAGTGTAGTGTATTTATGATAGAAGTGAATCTTGCATGCATTTCCTATATTGTCTCTCATTTTTTCATGGTTAATGTTTCATAATGGGTAGTCGGTATGTCAACTTTGGAATCCTTCATATTTGTATTTCCCTAATGAGCTATTTTTAAGCAATCCTAGAGTTTTTTAGCATTTTCACATGCAAAAATTATGTTGTATAAATCATGCCCTATACCACAAACTAGTAATTTTTCTTAATTTTCTTTCTGTCTTCATCGTCATACTATCCCCTACTTTTAACAATCATTCGAGTTCTTTCCCATCTTTTGACTTCATTAATAGGAACATAAGGACTATTAAGTATTATTTGCATCAGCTCATTATCCTCAGCAATAATAAAGTCAAACATCTTAGTTTTCCACCACCCAAATACAACTCATTAAATCTAGGTGGCCTAGTGGTAGATTACCCTTCTTCTAGGTTAGGTGGAGCAGCAATGCAAGCTAGAACACTCTAGGTATAAAAATTTTAGAGTGAACCAACTATGATACCAATTGTTGAAACCTTGAGAGTTGCACTACACAGTGAGGGGCCAAGTCCCTCAAAATATGTCATAGGTAATAAAATAGTAAACCAACCAAGAACACAACATAGTGTAGGAAATGTAAATAACAAAAGATTTAACGTGGAAACCCCCTTGCTCAAGGGAGTGAAAACCGTGGCTTTCCCTCACAAGCACTCCAAAATCCACTCTAATCAAACTCTTGGTTAAATACTTCAACGAACCTAACTCTAGGTTCCTCCTACTTGTAATAACTCTACTACAAGCTCAAATTGATAACTCTGCTAAGGTCACACCTTGATATTGATTAACTCTAACCAATATCCGCATAAGGTAACGGTACCTATGCTCTCTCTAAACAAAGAAGTAAAGAATATTACTCTTATAACATGAGTAACTAAATTACAATTTAGGACTAAATTCGAGAACACTCATTTATGTTTATGAATAAAAAATAAGAACCTGAGCTATACTTGAACAATTAAAATTGGTTTAAGTTTTTACCTCTCTCAATTTCTCTTTCTAAATTTTGACAAAACTGTGTGACAGAGAAACATACTTTTCATTTTATAGATGAGTGATGATTAGGGTTGAAATGCCATTGGACCAAGTGTCCTAAATACTACAAGCATCACCTGTGTAATTTGTTACAAAAGAGGAAAATATTGTGCAAAAAAGTGCCAGATGTACCGTTGCCTTAAAAATCCAGGGACCTGGTCCCTTATTTTCATTTGCTTATCATTAAAATAAGATACAACAAACTATTACTTATCTAAACTGCTAAATTATACCTTCTCCCACTCTTTTTAAAAAATTTCAACTGATCTTCCAGAATAAACATTCCTCTCTAAACCAAACTAGTTCCATTTTTATCTCTTATTCTTAAAATCAATTGGCTGATAATCCTTCTTCCTCAAACCCAACTAAAACTTCTAAAATAAAGAAAAACCCATAAAATCAACTTGAACATTATCAATACTCTGGCTTTTAAAAAATTAAATCCATAGAAAACATTATCTTGAGTATCCAGCAAGAGCCTAAGATAACTTTAACCAGTGAGTCATCGATAGAAAATCCAAAACTCTTTAGTGAGTTAGTTCCCATTGAAACTTCCTCAACCCTATAAATTTGAGTTCAACCAATCATGGTAGAGGTTCCAAATCAAGGTTTTTGATCACCAATTGAATAGGAAATCTTTCACCACAAAATTCTTCGTACCTAAAAAGCTCAAAAGCACCTGAAGATTCTCAGATTGTTGAGTTGTCTAAAGAACTCAAAAAAGTTTAAACTTCTCCTACTCTCTTAGATTTAAACCCTCTTTTCCGTTAGTAATTTAGTGAAGAAATACTAGTAAAAAGGGTTGATCTTTCCTGCAATGAGAATTGGGTAGCTGAGAATATACTTCCATTTGCATTTGATGAGAAGAACATGAAGTAGGTGATAAGGATGAAGTGAATAAATGTAAAGAAATATTGTTACCTCTAAATAAGGAGGATAAGAAGGATGAAAATGAATTTCCTGTAAGATGGTCTTTGAAGAAACCAAGGGGGAGTATAAGTAAGGAGAAAGTACTAAACTCTGAGATAAAAGTGATTAGATCCTATTCTACCAGAGGATCTAAAAAGAAAATATTGGAAGATGCCATGAAGGCTAGCAATAATTCAATGAAAAAGGCTCAAGAAAACTATTATAGTAGAGAAGAAAGAAAATATCAAATTTGTGGAGATTGGAGACGGGGAGGACATAGAATCAGGAGTTTCTACTGCTAGTAAGGAAAGAAGAAAGGTAGTTAATATTGTTGAGAGAAACAGGTCAAAGACCAGTAGTGCTCCTGGAATGAGGCAGAAACACATAGTTGTCAAGAAAAGGAAATACTTTGAGGGACCTAGTCCTAAGAGAAGAAAAATTATGGTTGAGAAATTGAGTACTAGTCTTAAGATAAGCAGAAAGAAGGAAGAGATGAAGAATGTAGATAGAGAATAAAAGAATAAAATACTGATTACATAGAAGGTTCTGTTAGGAAGAATGTTTAATCCAAAGATATATGAAAATCCTAGAATGATAGACTTGGTTGAGTATGTCAGACACCAAGGTTGTTTTTACTTATTTGAGGAAACAAATCCCATAGTGTTTGAGAAAGAGGTCAGAGAATTTTACTACACCATGGAATTCTCAGGAGATGGGCTAAGCTTGAATGCCTAAGTGTAAGTAAATCCTATCAAACAGGATGAAGAGATATTAGGTAGGATCTTGGCATACCTATTGTAGGTGTGAGAACTATGGCAAAGAAATAATCTACAACTGAGTTTATGATTAATGTCTTAAAGGTGGGAGGGACCCCAATAGTTGTAGTGAAAAAGAAGTTTCTACTAAGTGAGTTTCAGTTGTTATTTGAGTTCATCAATAAGGTCCTATAACTAAGTTCTGAGTAAAGAACCATAGCATAAGATGTTAACTTATTTTTGATTGAATGCTTGAGAAAATTTGAAATATTAAGTTTATCTGCTCTAAGGATAAAGCATATGCACAAGGTGGTTCAAGAAAAAGATGGAAGGCATGGGATGTCAAATGGTTATTTATTGAATAAAGTGTTTGAGCATTTTGGTGTAGTTGGAACTAAGGGAACATCTAGAATAGCCAAGCAGATGTTCATTCTGACAATTCTAGAGGAAAAAGAATGTGTTGAAGGCAAGGCTAAAATAGTGTCTCTAGTGTCTGAGTTGTTGGATGCTTAAGAAAAGCTGGTAGGGAAATGGAGGAATGAAGAATCAAGTTAGCTATAAAAGGATGCTGAAATAGTTCGCCTAAAGCTACAAAATCAAAGGTTATCTCCTGAGGGACCAAGTACCACTGAAATACTTACAGCAGAAAATACAAAGATCCAGGCTAACGTGGTAAAACTGACTAGTGAAGTTGAAGAACTTAATGATGAAGAGAAGGTCCTCATCAAATATTTGTTGGACACCCATGCTACTAAAAATATAAGAATGGAGATGTTAATTAAGTCCCTTTCCCCTAAGCCTCTCTCTACCTGACCCTGTTATCCCTAACCTATTGTAATATTCATATCCTGGTTATCCCGATGGCTTTTAAAGATAGTTAATTTTATGTTTTTATTTTAGTTTGTCGTAATGGTACTAACTTTTGTGTTTGAATGAATCTGGATTTGTTTTCTACCTTTGCCCCTTTATTTTAAAATTGTTCTTCATGTTAGTATTTCCCCAGTGGCCATGAGTTAACTAGTGCTTATTTTACTCTTGGTGTAATACACCGTACTTCTACCTAGCTTAAAATCATCCTAACTATATTAGAAACTTACTTTGAAAGACGAATCTACTTTTATACACATAGAATTTTTAAGATTTTCACTTTTTGTCATGTGGGAAATTGAATTAACTTTCCAACGACACCAATTTCATCCAAATCTGATTTTGAGGTAGAAAGTTATGGCCGTTTTATAGAAAGCAGTCAAAACTGCCCAGTTGAGACAATGAGGGCCAACGAACCATCGAGCTAGCAAAAAATCATTGCCCAAATCGTCACAGTGGAGGCAGTGAAACCACCTTCTCCCTAAGGTTGATAGCTCAGGCGGACAGACTGTCCAGCTAGTGACGGACCATCGCCCAAGCAGTCATAGCAGAGGCAGTGAATCCCTATTTTGCCTAGGTGCGACGGTTAGGACCGACAAACCATCAACCCAGTAACAGACCGTCGCACCAACTGTTGCATATTTCATTTAGTTATTTTAAAGTCATTTTGAAAGGGTATTTGGGTCTTTTCCCATCCGTTTTGACCACTAATAATAATATCATATCAAGGCTCATAAGTTCATTATCCATCTACAACATCAAATTAGTGTTTTCTCTCAAAGATAATCCCCAAGAACAAGATCCAAATCCTTCATCAGGAAACTAAGAAATTTGAAGTTCTTCAAGTCCAGGAACTTCAAGAAACTCACTACCCAAGTATGTCATATGTTGACTCATGGGTCCCTTTCACCCATTAATCTCAAGAATATCTTTTCAAAATCCTAGATTTGTGTATTTATGAATGTTCATGATTTAAATTAAATTGGAAATTCATGTTCATGATGTTGTAGGGTTTTGATTTTATTTTGAAATACATGTTCCAATGATTGATCCCAATATGTGATGATTTTCTTAGTAATCATGATAAACCCTTCAATTTATAAGTCGATTGATGTATCCATGATTATTAGATGTGTTGATGATTGTATAACCAAAGCATGATCCCCATGTGTTTGATTAAATGCCTATGTGAAGGAAACAATATCATACTAGTATAAGAATATGAAATCCCCGTTCATGTACAAGTTCATGATGTCAAGTGTTTGATGAAATATCTTAGTCAATGAATTATGGATATATGTGTGGCCATTGTGGTTCTTTAGAACTTGTTCTTCATGAAATCTCCAACTTATTATATTATGGATTGTTGATAGTCGTCATGTTTTCAAGAAAGTCATACTTTGTTAGTTTCTTCCCATCGAGTACGGCACTTGTACCCAAAAATATAGTTGTGTGCCTAGAATCAGTGTCATGTTTTCAAGATACTCTCAGTCAAGCAATGATCCATCAAATTTGGTAAGTCTGATGACTCAAGAAAATTCAGTAATCTCAATAGTAATCCGTCAGTCAATGGAACTCAGTTAATTTAGTTTAGTCTAGTTCAGTTAATTATGTTCTGTGTCTATTCAAATATGAGTAGGAATTAGCACCGAGTGAACCCAATGATGGGAACACACATTTTCAGATGAGGGTGTGATTCTTAGAAGTCATCATTGCATTCAAGAACTATATAGCCAGCATAGGTAGAGACATCAACACTATTAGATGAGGGCTGATGAGGTGGATAAGCATTGTCAGATGAGGGCCTCACCATTCTCTTTTGGGGACACTATCAGATGAGGGTTTCCCATAGCTTTTCCTTTCCAGTGGCGCGGTACTGACATCCTTCTAATTGGGGTTATAGATTGGACCCCACCTCAGCTATATTGCTTTATTTAGGGCATGTTGGTTAGATGACTACTTCTCACAGTTTCAATTATAGATCAGGATTATCAGATACAATCATTCAGTCTTAGTAAAAAAACTCAGATAGTTCTTCATATTTCAGGACTGTTGGATACAGTCAACTTAGAATAGTACGGAACACAGCTAGTTCCATCAGAACTAAGACTGTCAGATACAATCGATCAGTATCAGTTATTTTCATTATACAGCTATCAGTGTATCATGTTATCAGTTCTTAAACTCAGTAATTATGTTATCAAAAACTCTATTACAGTTTTTTTGTATTCATGTATGCATTCTCACGTTCATGTTATCCAGTCAGTTAGTGTAGTTCGTGCATGTTAACCCTTTGTATTCAGCCTACATCACATGCATACCGGTACATTTAAACATACTGACACATTTGTGCTATGGTGTTTTATACCATATATTTAGAAGCACGAGTTCCAGAGCATCAGTAGCATTTCAGTCTCAGCAGTCAGAGTTTGCAGTGAGTCCTTATCCTTTGAGGACATGACCATCAATTTATTGTCTCATTAATTAATTAATTTCAGTAATTGGAGTAAGTTGGGGACATGTCTTATCAACTCCTTATTCAGACAGTTTAGAGGGTTTCAGACTACAACATGTTTTAGACAGTTTATTTCAATTTTGGGTATTGTTATACCCCATTATAGACATTGTTTTATATTAAGTATTAGTTCAGTTTTGAACCTTATGGCCTTATAGCTTATATTCTGCCTAATTACAGTATATTATTCAGTAGTCAGTTATAGATATCAGTCATGGGTTAGCTTGTGGCCCTTTGGAGTCATGAGCACCGTGTAATATTCTGGGTACCAGATTTGGGGTGTTACAAACTTGGTATTAGAGCCAGGTTCAACTGTGTCAAAGAAAGTTTTAAAAGCCACATCTAGTAGAGTCTTGTGCATAAGTGTGTTGTGCACCAACTTATGGACAGGAAGCTATGAAATATTTTAGGAATAGTTTCTCTTCTTTTAGTATTCATGTCGTGCCAGTAAGAATAAACTCAAATGTAGACTCCCAGTCTAATCAATTTTTCCATTTTATTTACTGAATATGTCTCCCAAAAAGGATAATAAAAGGTGAACCAAACATCAGTCAGTACCTTCGCCCATTCAGGCAGATTCCCTAGATGAGCATGCCTTTCATGGCGAATTCAGAACTAACTCCCTCACTTTATCTTATTCAGTAGTAGCTCAGAGCAATCAGTAGGCTGTTCTTCTAGCCCCTTTTCAGCTAGTGCTCCAATGCAAAAATTCAGAAACAGCAGCAGGGATAGGGCGCCAGGCCCTAAACTCAGGGCAGTGTTAGTATTACCCGATCCAATCCCCTTTGTCAGACTTGTGGTAAGAACCATCAGAGTATTTATAGAGCTGGCAATGATGACTATTTCAAATGTGGCAAGTCAGGCCACACAGTCAGAGATTGTCCCAGTAAGGTTTTTAGTATTAGCGTAACTGTTTCTCAGCTCAGTTTGATCACCTAAATCAATAGGGTGCCACCTCCATTCCTGCCTATGGGCAACACCCAAACAGACTTTATGCTCTCCAGTCGCGATAGGATTAGGAAAATTCTCCTGATGTGGTGACTGTTATGTTATAGATATTTCATGTACATGTTTACATATTGCTAGATCTAGGAGCTTTTTTGTCTTTTGTTACTCCCTATACAGCTATTGATTTTGGTGTCAGTCCAAAAATTCTAGTAGAGCCCTTCTCAGTCTCTACCCCAGTGGGTAAAACCATCATAGCCCATCAGGTATACAGGAACTACCCGATTATGGTATTTCTAGAAGTCACTTCAACAGATTTAGTCAAATTAGAGTTGACTAATTTTGATGTCATTCTCGGCATGGATTGGCTTCATTCTTGTTATTCCTTAGTCGACTCCAAAAATAAAGTTGTCCAGTTTTAGTTTTCGAATAAACCAGTCTAAGAATGGAGAGTAGTGCTTCAGCTTTCAGAGGTCAGCCTATTTCCTGCCTTCAGGAAAGGAAAATAATATCTAAAGGATGTGTTTATCATCTTGTTCATGTTAAGGACTCTAGCTCCAAGAATCCTAGTCTTGAGTCAGCCTCTGTAGTGAATGGATATTCAGATATATTTTCCAAAGATTTTTTTGCAATTTCTCCCAAGAGGGAAATATAATTCGGCATTGAACTTCTTTCAAATACTCAGTCTTTATCTATTTCGCCATATAGAATGGCACTAGAAGAAATCAGAGAACTAAAAGAATAGTTAAAGGATCTCTTAGATAAGGGATTCATCAGGCCCAGTGTTTCCTCGTGGGGTGGACTAGTTCTGTTTGAGAAAAAGAGAGATGACTCTCTCATAATATTTATAGACTACCTTTAGCTCAATAAAGTCATGATTACAAATAAGTATCCACTTCCCAAAATCAATGAATTTTTTGGCCAACTTTAGGGTACCAGCTATTTCTCTAAGATAGACCTCAGATCAGGCTATCATCAATCCAGAGTAAGAGAATGTGACATTTCGAGAATAGTTTTTCAAACTTGGTATGGTCACATTGAATTCTTAGTCATGTCCTTTGGTCTTACCAATGCCCCAGCAGCCATTATGGATTTGATGAACCATGTGTTCAAGCAGTACTTGGACATGTTCATCATAGTCTTCATAGATGTCATCCTCGTCTATTCCTGCAGTGAACACAATCATGTAGACCATCTCAGAATAGTATTATAGATCCTCAAAACCCATCAAGTATCATGATATTTATTCATGTCCTACCTGTCAGTCCATGATCATCGCCCATATTTGTGCATATTTGTGAAAATTATGTATGATTTCAGTTCCTAGTATAAGGGATCCTAGTTTACTCCACGGTATGAATCATGTTCCATGAACAAAACTTACGTTTACGTACCTTCCATAGAATCATGTGTATTTCTAGTTCCTAGTATAAGGAGTTCCATTTTACTTAATAGTACGGATCATTTTCCATGAATACAAAACCTTCAAACTCAGGTCATGCAGCTCATGACTCATGTACTCATGTCGTGCTTTACAATATGCTCCGCCTAAATAACTTGTGTTCCACTCCTAGTGATCAACCAAACTCAGGTTATGTTATGTATACCGTCAGTCTTGATCCCTTGGTGAGTCTGTGGTATCGATGTTCCATCCCTAAGGCCTCAATTGCAGCATCAGTTCTGTAATTGGTATTCAGTAAAGAACTCAGATAGTACAATAGGACTATGTCTTTCAGTTATCAATTTCCTAGCCATCAGAATTCAGTACTTTTGTAACAGTCTAAACTTCAATTATTAGAAACCAACATTCAGTCCCAGTTTGAGTCTCAATTATAGGTTTAGTTGCAGTCTTTACTACGATCTTAGATATAGTGTCATCCCCAGTTTCTTGACCATAGCGTGTAGTTATCAGTTATGCATATTATCAGTATTTTTGTACCTCAGCTTATATAATGTTTCTGAATCATGTTATACGTCTGGTCTTGCATTCTCAAACAATATAAGTATTTGATGAATCCATGCTCATCTATCTCATGTAAATTAGTCCTTTTTTTATGTTAATAAAAAGAAACTCCATATTCTCAGTCCAGTTATTCAGACTAAGTACAGTTCAGTCTTTCATGCCCAGTAGTCAACCATCAGTCAGTCAGCAGATCAGATGAGTCAGTCAGTAGGAATTAGTTCGAATAACTACTACTTCAGTTTGACAATCAAATGGACAAGTTCACATATTTTCCCATTTTGTCCACCTAGTCGCACTATTTAAAGTCTCATGGATGTAACCATCCTATGATGGACCAATAAAGAAGTTGGATATTTAGCTCAGTTCATGTTTCATGAATCAGTCTCAGATCTTTAATATTCAATCACAATTCTATTTGTGGGTTCCCTGTGCATCATTCAAGTCTCTCCTCGGTATCTTGGCCAAGTCAGCATTCTATGAGGGAAGTAGTGTCCCAAAGGGGAGATACACTATAATTCTATAAGCTTTCATTACTTGAATATGTCATTCCCTCTTCATGTAACAAACCTAGTTTGGAGTAGTGGGTACTCTTAGGTGGACCCTCAAGTTCCAATCTAAACTATCTGCCATGTACGCAAAGGCTCAGTTCAGTTCACATTACTTAGTACATGTCATAAGTTACAGACTCAATCATGTGCTCATGTTCCCGTTCATACGTGTTTAGTAAAGGATCTTGAGTTTGAGATTAATGACTTTATCTATCTAAATATCTCTCCCATAAGGGGAGTGAAGAGATTTGACAAGAAGGGAAAGCTCAGTCCCTGATATATTGGTCCTTTCAAAATTCTCAGTCATTTCAACAAGGTAGATTATGAGCTTGAGTTGCCTTCAGATCTAGCTTCAGTGCATCCAGTCTTTCATGTCTCCTTACTTTATAAGTACATAGGTGACCCAATAGTCGTAGACCCTATTAAGGGCGTATATATTCAGAACAGTCTCTCTTACGAGGAAATTCAAGTTAAAATCCTTGACTACCAAATTCACAGACTGAGGAACAAAAAAGTCCCTCTAGTCAAAGTTCTTTTGAGGAATCAGTCTATTGAGGGAGCTACTTAGGAAGAAGAAGCAGATATGTGGACTAAGTATCCTCACCTTTTCTCCACTAATTCAGACTTAACCCAAGGTAGTAGCTTTCTTTAAACTTATTAAGTTTCATTTTCAGATTTCAGTTACAAACTTGGCGTATAATTCATGCTCAGAATTCCATTATAAACTTGGTATTAAATACCATTGCAGATTTAGTCATGCATTCACGCACTAGTTTATTCATATAATCGTGAATCAGACATGCATTCTCATTATGAGAACCTTGGTTTATCCAAATACTCAGTCATGTATTCATGAATTAGTTACACATGCATCAGATATGCATGTTCAGTATGATAAATCCAGTTATTAGTCATGTCAGTCATGAAATTATGTTCAAGTTATTCATGTTTAGTCTATCTTCTCCCCTCTCACTCTGTCTCATTTAACGATGAATGTTCTCAAGAAGAGACACTGTAATACCCCGTACTTTTACCTAGCTTGAAATTGTCCAAAGTATGTTAGAAACTTACTTTGAAAGATGAATCCACTTTTATACATGTGGAATTTTTTAGATTTTCACTTTTTTCATGTGAGAAATTGAATTAGCTTTCCAACAATACTAATTTCATCCAAATTTGGTATCAGGGTAGAAAGTTATGGCCGTTTTATAGAAAGCAGTCAAAACTGCCCAGGTGTGACGATGAGGGCCGACGAACCAACGAGCTAGCGATGAACCATCACCCGAACCATCACAGTGGAGGCAGTGAGGCTACCTTCTGCCTAAGGGCGATGACTTAGGATGACAGACTATTGAGCTACCGATAGACCATTGCCCAAGCCATTGTGTAGTGGCAGTGAACCCCTATTCTGCCCAGGTGCGACAGTCAAGACCAATGGACCATCAACCCAGCAATGGACCATTGCATCGACTATCGCATAGTTTATTTAGTTATTTTAAAGTCATTTTTAAAAGGGTATTTTTGTCTTTTTCCACCCATTTTAACCCCTAATAATACTATTAGATCAAGGCTCATAAGTTCATTATCCATCTAAAACATCAAAATAGTGTTTTCTCTCAAAGATAATCCCCAACAACAAGATCCAAATCCTTCATCAAGAAACTAAGATATTTCTAGTTCTTTAAATCTAGGAACTTCAAGAAACTCACAACCCAGGTATGTCATGTGTTGATTCATGGGTCCCTTTCACCCATGAAGCTCAAGAATTTCTTTTCAAAATCTAAGATTTGTGTATCTCTAAAAGTTCATGATTTAAATTAAATTAGAAATTCATGTTCATGATGTTGTAGGGCTTTGATTCATGTTTTGAAATACATGTTCCAATGATTGATCCCAATATATGATGATTTGCTTAGTATTAATGATAAACCCTTCAATTTACAAGTCAACTGATATATCCATGATTATTACATGTTATGTTGGTTGCATAACCAAAGCATGCTCCCCATGTGGTTGATTAAATGCCTATGTGAAGGAAAAAATGCTATACTAGTATAAGAATATGAAATCCCCATTCATGTACAAGTTCTTGCATGTCAAGTGTTTGATGAAATGTCTTAGTTAATGAATTATGGATATATGTGTGGCCATTGTGGTGCTTTCGAACTTGTACTTCATGAACTCTCCAACTTATTATATTATGGATTGTTGATGTTGGTTATGTATTCAAGAAAGTCATGCTTTGTCAGTTTCTTCCCATCGATTTCTGGGGGTACTTGTACCCAAAAATTTAGCTATGTGCATAGAATTAGTGTCATGTTTTAAAGATACTCTCAGTCAAGCCATTATCCAAAGAAATCATTCAGTCTTATGACTCAGGACAACTCAGTAATCTTAGTAGTATTTCGTTAGTCAACGGAACTCAGTTAATTCAGTTTAGTCCAGTTCAGTTAATAATGTTCAGTGTCTATACATATAGGAGTAGGAATTAGCACCGAGTGAACCCAATAATGGGATGCATATTATCAGATGAGGGTGTGATTGTTAGAAGTCATCTTTGCATTCTAGAACTATGTAGCCAGCATAGGTTGAGACATGAACACTGTCAGATGAGGTTTGAAGAGATAGATAAGCACTATCAAATGAGGGTCCCACCGTTCTTCTTTGAGGATACTGTTAGAATGAGGGTTTCCTATAGCTTATTCTTACCAGTGGTATGGTATTGACACCATTCCAATTGGGGTTGTACATTGGACCCTACCTCAGCTATATTGCTTTATTTGGGGCAAGTCGGTTAGATGAATACTTCCCATAGTTTTAGTTACAGATTAGGACTGTCATATACAATCATTCAGTCTTAGTAAAAGAACTCAAATAGTTCTTCAGATTTTAGGACTGTCAGATATAGTCAACTCAAAATAGTATGAAACTCAGCTAGTTCCATCAGAACTTAGATTGTCAGATACAGTCGCTTAGTATCAATTATTTCAATTATACAGCAATCAGTATCTCATGTTATCAGTACTCAAGCTTAGTTATCTTGTTATCACAAACTCAATTATAGTTATCATGTATTCATCATGCATTCCCACGTTCATGTTATCCAGTCAGTTAGTATAGTTCATGCATGTGAACCCTTTGCATTCAGCTTACCTCACACGCATACCAGTACATTCAAACATACTGAAGCATTTATGCTATGATGTTTTATATCATGGGTTCAGAAGCATAAGCTCCAGAGCATTAGTAGATTCCAGTCTCACTAGTCAGAGTTAGCAGTAGTCTTCATCTTTCGAGGACATGACCATTATTTTATTATCTTATTAATTAATTTATTTCAGTAGTTGGGTATAGTTGGAGACAAGTCTCATCAACTCCTTATTCAAACAATTTAGAGGCTTTCAGACAACAACATGCTTCAGATAGTTTATTTTAGTTTTTGGTATTGTTATACCCCTTTATAGACATTATTTTATATTCAGTAGTAGTTCTGTTTTTAACCTTATGGCCTTATGCCTTATATTCTGCATAATTATATATATTATTCAATGCTTAGTTATTGATATCATTAATGGGTTATCTTGTGGTCCTTCGGGGTCATGAGCACCGTGTAACATTTCGGTACAAGATTCGGGGTGTTACACTTGGTGTAATGTTTACACTTTTCGATAATGCAAAATGAGGGAATATTGACTTCAAGTATTTAGTACCAGGTGAATGAATGTTGCAGGTTGAGAGGGGGAAGAAAATAATGGTGCACAATAATAGGGGCAAAGTAAATAAGTTGGGTTTTTGATACAAATCACAACAATGGACTAGGACCCTAAGTTAAAAGATGATGGAAGCATGGTTGCTGTTGCATGATAGGGTGAACATTCATCTTTAGTAGTGGTAATTAGACTGATTAAATGTGATGAATATATATTGATGCTCAAAACTCTATGGCTGGTTTGTCATCATCAAAAAGGGGGGAAATTTTTGTACTTGTTTTAATGATGAGCAGATGACTACAAGTGACCAGGTCCCTAGATGTTCAAGGCTACAATATAGCTGGCATATGTCTGTATAGCTTTCTCCTCTTGTGTAACAAACTGTGCAGGTGTTTCTTGTACTATTTAGGAAACCTGGAGAAATTTCATTTCAACCTTTATTATCACTCAACTATAAATGGTAAAGAATGATTCTCTATAAATTGGTTTTTGCAAACACAAAAAGCTAAAGAGTGAAAGAAAGGAAAAAACTCTATTTATATATCGCACAAGTTCTTATTTCTAGTTTGCTAAAATTACAAATGTTCTTGAGTCTAGTTTGAGTCTATAAATGAATTACTCATTCTATAAGTGTAATGCTATTTTATTTTTCACTTTGAGAGGGCTTAGTTAGAGTTTCCTAAGTTTGATACTGATTAGAGTTAATCATTTATGAGGGAGTCTTGGCAGAGTTGTCAAGGTGA
The DNA here is from genome assembly GCF_002878395.1 of Capsicum annuum. Lineage (NCBI taxonomy): Eukaryota > Viridiplantae > Streptophyta > Magnoliopsida > Solanales > Solanaceae > Capsicum > Capsicum annuum. The sequence continues at coordinate 112,441,651 of NC_061119.1, forward strand.
GCTTGTAGTATAGTTATTACAAGCAGGAGGAGCCTAGAGTTAGGTTCAAGTTCAAGTCTGTAATCAAGAGGTTGATTATAGTGAACTGTTGTTATAGAGGTACCCCCCCACTACATTATTCTTCCTATAGAGTGAAAATTCCCATTATAATAAGGGTCATGGTACTGGCATACTCGCTGTCGTGATGGCCTGCTAGTGGTGACCCCATAGTTTGTTTCCTACATTTCCTTTTTTCTATTCCCACATAATGCTGTAATCTAATCATTATATCATTTTTACCTATAAATTAAAGACTGAAACCCATTAACTTATATGTATGACTATTAATTGAAGCACTAATTTATACCCTCCAATTATCGAATAAAATTAAATATCGAAGAACACTTTTAGGCTTCGTCAAATATTCAAGTCTTCCATACTTAGGCAATTCATATAGCAGAGACTCAAAGAAAGAAGACATTAATAATTAGATAGTTTCATTTACCACCTTTACATATTCTATACCTATCAGTTAATACCAAGGCATCAACAATTTATTTAAATAGCATACCACACATGTTAACCATCTATAACACTCAGCCAATTGACAAACATTTCATATAGCCACAGACTCTTAAAACAATTTGTTAATCTTTCAACTTACATGAAAATAAAACTAAAGAATATATTTAAATGCTCAACTCAACCTAGCACTTTCTCTTCTAATTCACACAATTAAGTACTACATTCTTAACGACCACTAACTGATTGTTCTGTATCAAAATAATCTTTAGAACTACATACCAATTTGGACCATTCAAGTTCCAATCTAATTGACTGAGATACCAAATTGGAGTCATGTAGTCCCAATTAGGTTGGTCAAGATACTAATTAAAGATAGCTCATACAAATAATGGTTAGGAATAGCACAAGAGGAAAGTAAGAAAGGAAGCAATTCCTCAAAGGCCTTATATTTTCCAAAGTATTTGATGTGGATATTGACATACCAATCCACAGGATTCTATTTGATACTTTCTCTAGTATGTGTGAGGCCAATAACTTAGGCTCTGATACTACCTATCAAAACCCAACAGATTAGATTATGCGGGTAGGTACCTACTCTACTCTATGATGTTTCGATGTTTTACGAAACATTTAGCATTATTTTCTTAGGAAAATTGTATGTTTTCATGAAACCAAAGTGATATTTACTGAAGGTTTTTAGTGTTTTAGTGAAAGGAGATAACCACAAAAGAAAACTGGTAAAAGTAGCAGAAAAAGGGAACTGGCGGTCAAAATAATGGACCGTCAGACATGGGAAGGACCACCATACTGACCGTCAGCTCTTATCCAGAAGCTTTCTTCTAAAAGGACTTCGTGATGGTAAAGATGGAAGACCTTTAATCCATCGATGGATCACCAAGTGTACCATCATTTCTTATCTAGAAGTTGCCTTCCAAAAGGACTCCACGATGGTAAAGATAGCAGACCGTCAGTCCATCGATGGACCGCCAAGTATACCGTCAATTCTTATCAAGAAGCTGCCTTTCAAAATGATTCCGTGATGATAAAGATGGCCGACTGTCAGTCCATCGATGGACCTCTAGGTGTACTATTAGATAGAAACTGTCATTCAGATAAGTAGAGTGATGGGAAAGATGGTGGACTGTCAAATCTTAGAAGGTCCATCATATGGACCGTCAAATGGGACGTGGTTTTTCAATTTTTAAATTTTAAATTCTTTTTTTAGCTGGGATACAAATACCAACTTTTAGGGTTAAGAACGCATCTTTTACCTTTTACAAGTTTTCTTCTCATCTATTGAACTTCTTGGTATCCAAGTGCTTTGGGGAATTTTAGTATTAAATAACTGATCATTGAAGATTCCAGAACTAATTCTTAGGATTCTTTGTAAGTAGACATTCCATTTATTTATTAATAATAAAAGAATGAATTCTTTATCTTCTATGGACTGTTATGGCTAAATCTCAGAACTAGGGTTATGGGATCCTTAATGTGAAATGCACCTATGGTTTGGGAATCAATTTGAGTTCCATAATTGAATAACATTGAATAAACCTTTCTACAATTTCATGACTTTTCTTTGTTGCAAACTTGAAGAGTAAGCCATAGAACACCACTTGTCTGAGAGAAAAGTGTTTGTGGAGAAAAAAAGGTGTTTACATGAATTCTAAGGGCCTTAACTTTTAGAGTAATAGCTAATGCACTAATAGGATTAGCTTACATGAGAACTAGGTTGAAAGAATAAGGCATCCTATGAGTTTGAGAGAATTATAGGATAATTTATCCATTTAGGTTGAGAAACTAATGGATATAGAATAGGATTTAACCATTCTTGCAATTGAATTTGTTAAGTGGAACTCATAAATAATTCACAACTCAAATGATGTTGGCATTTTAGTGATCATAACCATGGTTTGATTAATCTCATCAAGTTACAAAATACGGAGAAAATCATTAGTTAAACGAATCTTGTTACAATTTAGCATTTTACAAATTAAAGAGAAATCAAACCCCCATTTTGGTTAAGAAACTCTGATCAATAGTCTAATAATAATTACGACAATTAGTGAGCACAGTATTCCCTGTGGCATTCGACATCCAACCGAGTTGGGTGTTATATTTGACAGCGACCGCTTACATTCTTGTAAGAGAGTTATAATTTGGGCGTATCAAATTTTGGCACCGTTGCCGGGGTATACGGTTGTCAACTAAGTTTGTGATAGTTAGTAGACCCTTTGATCAAAGATTCTCAAATTTTACTTTTTGTTTGTTGTTTTTGTTTTGAAAAGGCTGATTCTTGTTTATGCCAAATACATGGAGATCGGGGTCAACCATTATTACCTATAAATCCTGAACTACATCTCATTGGCAGAATGGATACGCAATAAGACCCTGAAAGAATAATTGTTCAACAGGAGCAAGCTAGGTTAGCTGTATTGGCCGTTGCACAAGTAAATTAGTAGAAAGCTGATAACCTAGGTCGGTCACTAAATCCTGATGATGAAGATCTGGGGGATGATGAGCTATTAAATCCAAGGCATGTAGATGATTTGGTTGCACCTGTCAACAGAGATCACTATGCTAGAATGAGACCCGAATGCAGAGCTGTGCAGTTTGCTTTTGATGATGATGATTAACTGGATGGGGATGGTGCCATAAGGGTTATTATTCCTCCACCTTTAGCGCCCGAAGCCAAGTTTAACATTACTAGCACATGATCCATCTGCTGCAACTCAAAGGGTTATTTGGTGGACTTGCAGGTGACTACCCGAATATGTATTTGATTAATTTTATCTCAATATGCATGTCGTTTGACAATCCAGGAGTTGGTTAGAATTCAATTCATATGTGCCTATTTCCATTGTCTCTATCTGGAGAGGCAACTCTATGGATGAATGGGCTAACTCCTGACTCTATCACAAATTGGAGGCAACTAAAAGACGCTTTCCTAGAAAGATTCTTTCCATCATCAAAGAGAGCACAATTGAGAGATGAGATAAGCAATTTCAGAAAACTTCCAACTGAGGCTCTCCATGAGACTTGGGAGAGGTTTAAGAAGAAGCTTATGCTGTGCCCAAATCATCAGATGACAATGTCCATTTGATGGAGATATTATATAGATCCTTGAATTCGGTGACCAAGCCAGTGGTAGATAGTGCTGCAGGTGGGTTATTCATGGATCTCACCTTTATTGAGGCATTTGAGATGCTAGATGATATGATAAAGAAAAGTAGAGCTTGGTATACTAGGGATTCTAAGGTAACAAGCTCTACTGTAGCTATTGGTATGACTGTAGAACAGAGGTGAAGGAAGAGGAACATGACCAAGATATGGCTCACATGAAAACATAGATGGACCTTCTTACTAAGAATTTATTATCAGGAAAGACAGAGAAGGTTAAAGCTATTGCATCACAGGGAAGAGCTAACTCTGATTCTGAAGAAGAAGCAAATTACTTAAATAATTAGGAGGGTTTCTGAGGTAGTGGCCAAGGAAACCAAGGTCGGAGCTATTATGAAAAATCTGGATACAAGGACTGAGACTAAGGAAATTGGAAGAATAAGAATGATATGAGCAGTTTGTATGTCCCTCCTAGAAATCATGAAGCTGCTGCATCTAGCTTTGGGAAGATGTCTATGGAGGACATGATGGCCAAGCTATTAAAAAAAGTGGAGGCAACCAACACGGGAGTAGCTGAGGTAGAAAATGATTTGTCCTCAATGAATCAATTGGTTGACTCACATTCCACTTTAATAAAACAGTTGGAATAACAAATGAGTCAACTATCGACGGCATTCAATCAGAGAAAAGCTGGTACTTTACCAAGCGACACTGTGCAAAATCTAAGGAAAGATGGATCATATTTTGCCATTACTACCAGGAGTGGTAAGGTATTGGAAAATCCATCCAAGGGTAAGTCTGAGATTGATAGTATGGAGGAGAATGTTGTTGAAGTGGATTATGATGATTCTATAGAAGTTAAAAATTAGGATGAGGTCATTCATGATACAGTAAATTCATGACCATGTTGAAGTAGCTGACTAAAAATATGCCTTTGGTGGAGGCACTAGAGCAGATGCTAGGGTATGCCAAATTCATGAAGGACCTTTTGACAAAGAAAAGGGCAGTAAGCTATGAACCAATAGATAATTTAAATCATTGCAGTGTGATTTCCACAAGGTCCTTCGTATAGAAGAAGGCAAATCCGGGTGCTTTCACTATTCCTTGCACGATTGAGTCTTTGGATTTTGCGAAGGCATTATGTGATCTCGAGGCTAGCACTAATTTTATGTCGTTAGCCATTTATAAAAAAGTTAGGGTTAGGAGATCCTACACCAACCAACATGCGGCTTATAATGGTAGATAGGTCGGTAAAACAACTTGTTGGGTTTCTGTATGATATGTCAGTAAAGGTGGCTACCATTATTTTTCCTACAAATTTTGTTATTTTTGATTGCGAGGTGGACTTCAAGGTGCCCATAATCTTTGGTCGACCTTTCCTCACAATCGGAAGTATGCTTGTTGATCTGCGAGCAAATGAGCTTTTATTCCAAATGAATGATGAAGTTGTGCATTTCGATGTATTCAAATCAATGAAGCAGCCTAAAGAAATGAATGTCTCTATAGTTAATATTTATTATGAGGAAGAGTTGGAATTATCTTTGGAGGAGCAGTTTACTGTTGATCCATTAGCTACTGTGCTAATGAAATTTGAGAATGAGGATATTAATAAGTACGAAGAAACTATCTGTGGTTTGATAGGAAAGGGGTCGAATTCTTAAGCCCCCAAGAAGCAGGATCTTGACCTTAAGAATCAGCCTTCACCACCGACGAAGCCATCCATTGAAGAGCCACCAATGTTAGACTTGAAGGAGCTACCTAGTCATCTGAGGTATGTGTTCTTGGGTAATGGAAATACATTGCCAGTTATTATTGCTGCTGATCTCGGTGAACAATAGGTGGAAGCTCTCATCTCTATTCTTAAGAGATACAAGAGTGCTATTGGTTGGACTATTGCAGATATCATTGGTATTCCTCCTGTTATATGTATGCACAAGATTCAGCTAGAGGAAGATTATGTACCCATTATTGAGCATCAGCGTCTCCTAAATCCACCTATGCAATAGGTGGTGAAGAAAGAAATCATCAAGTGGCTAGATGTAGGGGTGGTTCACCCAATCTCAGACAGTAAATGGGTGAGCCTGGGTGAGCCCTGTACAGTGTGTAACCAAGAAAGGGGGCATGACGGTAGTGGCCAATGAGAAGAATGAGCTAATTCCACTCAGGCCTATCACAGGTTAGAGGGTGTGTATAGACTAGCTAAAGCTAAATTCTTGGACACTAAAAGATCACTTTCCAATGCCATTCATGGATCAGATGCTTGATCGATTGACAGGCAGAGGCTGGTACTATTTCTTGGATGGGTATTTCGGGTATAATCAGATCTCCATTGCTCCTGAGGATCAGGAGAAAATGACATTCACGTGCCAATATGGCATATTTACTTTTAAAAGAATGCCCTTTGGATTATGTAATGCACCGGCTACATTCCAGAGGTGTATGATGTCAATTTTCTCTGATATGGTTGAAGAAACCTTGGAGGTGTTTATGGATGATTTTTCAGTGGTTGGTGATTCCTTTGCCTTATGTTTGCTGAATCTAAGTCAAGCATTATAGCGGTGTGAGGAGTTTAACCTGGTTCTTAACTGGGAAAAATGCCACTTCATGGTGAAAGAGGGCATTTTTCTTGGTCATTAAATTTTTGCGAAAGGTATTAAGGTGGATAAGGCCAAAGTAGAGGTTATCGAGAAACTTCCTTCCCCCATCTCTGTAAAAGGGGTGCGTAGGTTTCTTAGTCATGTAGGATTCTATGGCAGATTTATACAGGATTTCTCGAAGGTTGTAAACCCATTGTGCAAACTTTTTGAAAAAGAGGCCAAGTTCTCTTTTGATGATGACTACAGGTAGGTGTTTGAATGCATTAAGCTAAAGTTAGTAGAGGCTCCAGTTATTATTTCTCCTGACTGGACAAAGTCGTTTGAACTAATGTGTGATGCTAGTGGGGTGGCGCTTGGAGCTGTATTGGGCAAGAAAAAGGATAAGTTGTTTTATCTAATTTACTATGCCAGCAAAGCCCTGAATGGGGCTCAAAAGAACTGCACTATCATTGAACAAGAACTTCTGGCTTTGGTTTATGCCTTTGAGAAATTCAGGGCGTATTTGCTAGGAACTAAGGTGGTGGTCCACACAGATCATGCAGCTCTGAGGTACTTAATGGCTAAGAAAGATGCGAAGCCAATATTGATTCGGTGGGTATTGTTACTTCAAGAATTCAACTTTAAGGTAAAGGATCGCAAGGGGTGCGAAAATCAGGTGGCTGATCACTTATCCAGACTTAAATGCGAACAAGCAATCAAGGACAAATTATATATTGGTGATTCCTTTCTAGATTAGAAGATACTAGCTGCTAAGTTCGAGCAGATTCCGTGGTATGCTAATTTCGTAAACTACATGGTAAGTGAGGTGGTGCCAGAGAATCTTTCCTTTCATCAAAGGAAAAAGTTCCTTCGTGATGTTACCCAGTATTTTTGGGATGAGCCCTATCTTTTTAGGCGATGTGCAGATGGTCTTATTAGGCGCTGTGCACCAGATGTGGAGATGCTGAATATTTTGGAAGCATGCCACGCTTCACCTATTAGTCGTCACCATGCAGGCGACCATATTGCTCAGAAAGTACTGCAGAGTGGCTACTATTGGCCTACACTATTTAGAGATTCATATAGCTTATTCGTAGATGTGATCTATGTCAGAGACAAGGATCAATCTCCAAACGTCATAAGATGCCAATGTCCAAGATGATGGAAGTAGAGTTATTTGATGTATGGGGCATTGAATTCATGGGCCCATTTGTAAGCTCATATGGATTAAAATACATCCTATTAGCTATAGACTATGTATCAAAATAGATAGAAGATGTGGCGTTGGCTGACAATGAAGGAAAAAGAATTGTGGCATTTCTAAAAAAGAACATATTCTCCCACTTTGAAGTACAAAGAACAATCATAAGTGATGGGGGATCCCATTTCTGCAATAAAGTCTTCAGGGCTGTGCTAGCGAAGTATGGAGTAAAACAACACCGTGTAGCAACTCCTTACCACACACAAACTAGTGGGCAAGTAGAGGTGTTGAATCAAGAGAGTAAGGCCATTCTCGCCAAAACGGTGAATGCTAGTAGACAAGATTGGTATCGAAAGCTTGATGACTCCTTGTGGGCGTATCAAACTGCTTTTAAGACACCAATTGGCATGTCACCATATCAGCTAGTTTATGGGAAGGCATGTCATTTGCCAATTGAGCTAGAATATAAGGCCTTGTGGGCTCTAAAAAGGCTAAATATGCATTGGAAGGAAGCAACTGATCCAAGATTGGAGTAGATTAAGGAGATGGTTGAATTCCATCTTAGAGCCTATGAAAGAGCTGACTTGTACAAAGGATGAAGAAATACCATGACCAAAGGATTACATAGAGAGAATTTACAAAAGGTGATTTGGTCCTTCTTTTCAACTCCAGACTGAAGCTATTTTTGGGTAAGTCAGGCCCATTTAAAATTAGCTAAGTCTACTCATCTGGAGTAATCGAGCTTAAAAATGATGATAGTAGTGTCTTCAAAGTGAATGGGCAAAGAATCAAAATTTATATTGGTCCAAAAGACCTAATAAAAAGTGTTAATGTCTTTTACCTCGATGAACTCTGAGTATTCGAGATACCCAAGTTCTGCCGTGATGTTAAATCAGGCACTAGGGTGAGGCAACTCACAACATGATGTTGTAACCATAAGTAAAGTCTATTTTATGTTTTTGGGAAATTTTGATGTGTGTATGAAGTGTACAAGACCAGAAGTATTGTAAAGAGGAAAATTGGGCGCATTTAAGCTACTGGAAAGTTGCGACGGTACACTTGATAGCCTTTCAAACAGATGACAGACCGCCACCCTCAACCGTCACAAAAAGGAAGGAAAATACATTCATTGGATAGGGCATGACGGCATCAGTGGCGGACCGTCAAGTATATGGTGGATCGTCAAAGAAGCCATCAGAAGCGAGACTGCTGACCTACACTCTAGTAAGTAGTGATGGCCAATTAGGTGGTCACGACTATGGTTGACCATCCCATTAATCGTCACACCAAAATAGAATCTCATCGACTCAGTTGAGGGTTGACGTTCCCAGTGGTTGTCCGTCACACTTATGATGGATAGTCAATTCGACTGTCACTTTAACCCTAATTCTGAATCGGGTTGGGTTAAATTGGTACTCTTTATAAGTTCTCCGTATTTGACCCGAAATGAGATTTTTAGAATATAAGTGAGTGGGTACACTCATTGTAACCATTCCATGACCTTTGATTTTTCTACTTCCCCAAAATTCAAAGAACCTGAACTAAGTTATCCTATCTGAGACTCCTCCACTCCCCCATTATTTTTCTGTTTAAGATAGATCATTCTTTCCCATCCCCATCAATAACTAAAGAGAAATAGAAGTGATAGAATTTGCAAGTAGTTCAATCTCTAAAGTCTCTAGCAAGTAGAATACTGCAACATCAAGGTATGAGCATTTATTTCTCTCCACTTGTTCATTTGAAAAGTAAGGGCATGGATTGTTTCATGATTTGGTCTAATGGTGTTGAGTTTGAATGATTTATGCTTAAGTTTGACTTAGTGGATGAAATCTTGCATAAAATGTGGTTTTAATGCTGTTGCTCAAGCTAAAAATTGATTTGATCTTAAGCTGCGCTGAAAATCAGTCGAACCCATAAATGTGCCTGAGGATGAAGGTCTGACAGTTAACATGGCGGACCGCAGGCCACCAAGTTTACCAACCCAAAGGTCAAAGATAATGAGTTTCTGGATTATATTTGACAGACAGACTAGTGGACCGTCACGTTTTTGACGAACCACCAAGTTGACAGTCCTAAAAGTTAGAAAAATAAAACACACTGGATAGAGCTGATGGTGGATCTGATGGACCATCCCACCACTGGTGGACTATCAAATCTCTCGTTAGGCCTCATTGTGAACTATTTGTGCCTTTGTTTTACATTGTACTAATTTCTTCATCTATTTTCAGGTCACATGGCTCCTAAAAATACACAAACCAAGGAAGGAAAATCTCAGCGAGGTAGAAATGCATCCACACCGGCCTAAAACACCAGGAAAATGGAATGAGAAGCCATCATAATCCCCCAGTCTGAGGAAGGGAGTGACAATAACATTAGTTTTACCAATTTAAGCCCAGATAAAGCAATAGTTGCTTCAACTCAACCATCACCTATAGAAGGTGCAACTGAAGAGGCTAATATGGAGAACCAACGAGAAGTTCCTGAACCTGAAGCTAACAACGTGATCGGACGGAAGGATCTCCAACTACGAGATGCTATTCGGTTGCAAATTGAGGGAGCACAAAAAGAGTTCTATAATGGGTTGCATCCCACTACTCGAGGGATTCGGAGATCATTCTCTGAAGAATATCAGATTATGGCTACGGAGCTTCATGAATATCTGGAATTGGAATGCCGATTCAATGATTATAGATTGGTATGGATGAGCACGCCACCAGGGGTATACCAACCAATCTGGGTAAGGGAATTCTTTGAAAATTATATTTGTCTGGTAAAAGCTGAATGTCCAAAGGAGACTCCGATTTGGAATAGACAAAACAGGGAGTTTGTTCCAGTCCGAGGAGTTGTTGTTGATATCTCGGCCTAAACTATTAACAGAATGTTGTTTGGGCCAATATATGAAGCTCCACCTGCTGTCCCTGATTTTGAATATAGAATGAGAAATGCTTCTGGACAGAGATGTTGGGCAACATCATTGATCACTGATGATGGAAATCTGTCCTGGGCAACTAACCCCAAAGAACGCATTGCAAAATTCACACTTAGTTTCAAGGCTAAGTTCTGGTGGGCTGTTGTTTGATTGAGGTTAATACCAACTAAAGTAGATGGAAACCTGGATAATTAAAGGGACATGATGGTAGCCAGTCTGGTTTCAGGTTTGGACATTGATTACGGCCAGCTAATTGCTGACAAGATGTTTGTGAGGGCATATAAGCAAACTACTTCCATACCTTTCCCATGTTTTATTACTGTATTATACAAACAAGATGGTGTGCCTCAGATTCGAGGTGTTGATAATGAAGTTTTAACCACTCATAAATAGGACATTGCGAAGTCTAGAGATGAGTCAAAATTTAACATTCGGGTGAACAAGCCTCCAGCACATCAGTCTCAGTCTGCATCAGTTCTCGAAGCCCCAGAAATGCTCGAAGGTATGCCTTTACCCATTACCATATATGTGCCTCCTAATTATGTGCCCCAGGGTACGTCAGTAGGATTAGATTCTATGCAGTTTGCTAGTGGAGCAGATTTTGTGGAATACAGATTCAACCCGGTGAATTTTGTCAAAGTTGTGAAAAATCAAAAGAGGTTCTAGAAGCAGTTAGAAAAGTGTGCTGGAGATTTCAAACCTTTTATGGATAAAATCGTGGCTGAAGAAGTCAGGACATTTCAAACTATTCAAGTGAGGATGGATAACATGGAAGCTTGCATCAACAAAAGGCTAGATTCACTATCTCTTCCTAATCTTGCCAAGCTCATGGCTGAATTTGAGCAGGCAAAGGCTGACATAGCTGAGTTAAAGAAGAAACAATCACAACTGCCGGTATTTGATCTGACTCTGGTGGTAAGTGATGATGATGAGGGTATTCTGGATCTGATGAGTAGATCAGTGTAGGATAAAGACAAGTAGAAAATGGATGAACAAGCAATAAGGAAAGAAGAAACAAGGCAAAAGAGAGAAGCAATGTCACCTGAGGAGTTAGACCAGCATAATCTGAGGAGAGCTGTGAATAAATCAAAGAAGAAAGCTGAAAGGAAGCAAAGAGAACAAGAAAATAAAGCAGCAGGAGTTTCTACTAGTGCTGCCCCAGAAAGGGGGCGAAGTACATGTTCAATTCAGGAAACCATCCCTCAAAATATCGAGGGTGAAGTTGTGAGTGCTCCTACCACCATAGGGGCCAACATTTTGTAGGTTGAGGACGATGGAGACTTACCACATTTGACAGATACCTCAAAGGAGTGAGAGGCCATGTAAATATCCTATTTCTCAAGAACGGTAATTTATTGCTTTGAGGACAATGCATAGTTTTCTGTGTGGGGGTGGGGATGGGGATATTTACACCATGGTTGGATGTTGTTGCCGATATTCTGAATCCAATCATGTGCTATCTAGTAGAAGCGGCATTTCTAAGTTTTTTTTATTTTTGCATTTAAATTCTGCAAAGTGTAATGTAAATACAAGTGTTTAATCTATGAATTGGTTCTGTTTCAGCACTTAGTTATAAATATGGTGAATAAATGATGTTGGCATAAGACGTTGAACATTGTGTCTATAATTATTTACTTTTTTAGTTAAGTATGTACAAATAACCATTAGTAATTCTGTATTCAGCATTGGTCTGTAAAAAGTGCATGAATCATGTAATGAATATTCAGAGAATTGTAAAGGATATTTAACTTCGATGCTTGTGGGTGTGAGGATTTACTTTCAGTTCTTTCATAGGATAAGACCTAGAACTTTCTCGAGCCATGGATACAGTCTTCTAGTAAAGTCATTAGGATAGGATAACAGGCCTCCTTGAAGTTCTAAACCTTCTAACCTTAAGAAGCAACCCGGCTGAAAGATTGTTCCTGTTTGATCCCATCTTGTACCTCTATGAATTGGTTTAATGTCCTTCCCCTGTCAGTAACTGTCCATAGGACTTTAACATCCATCTCTGAACTTAACCAAATTCTAATATTGTATATTTTAACTTAGATGAAGCATCTAAGTTAAGGGTGGCTAATGTCAACAAAAAAATCTTCAAAAAAGGACATAAGTAACAGATTGAGGGTTAAAATATGCTAAGGTAATGAGAGTTAAGTTTCAATGAGTCACTTCACTTGAAAACATACCTCCCTAATCCTAAACCTTGTTGTAAGCCTTGAAAAGACCTGTTTGATCCTAGTGAGTCAACCGTGAGGACGTGTCGTATGGCCAGGGCAAGCCTATGGGTACTTAGGAATGTTTGAATTTATTTTGTGAGTGTGAGAGCTGGACAGTGTCCACATCATATAATGAGTGATGGACTTCTTTGTTGTGAGGGTGATCGAAGTTTTACTGAATTTGGTTTTATCCGTGGGATGTAACATTCACGCTTATGTGCTGAATTATAAAAAATGCTGGGTGTGGATTCTATTGTGTTAAATGTATGAGATTAAGCTGATGTGTGAATGTTTGCATAAGAGAATATTTCAATGGTTGGTTGCTTGTCATTTTATTGTTAATGTAAACAAGTTGGTGTTGAGTTACTTGAGGACGAGCAATGATCTTAAGTTGAGGGTGTTGATGTTCCGGTGTTTTACGAAACATTTAGCATCATTTTCTTAGGGAAATTGTATGTTTTCAAGAAACCAAAGTGCTATGTAATAAAGTTTTTTAGTGTTACAGTGAAAGGAGATTACCACAGAAAAAACTGGAAAAAGTAGCAGAAAAAAGGAATTGAAGGTCAAAATGACGGACCGTCAGACATGGGACAGACCACCATACTAACCACTATCTCCTATCTAGAAGCTACCTTCCAAAATGACTCCATGACGGTAAAGATAGCGGACCGTTAGTCCATCGACGGATTGCCAGGTGCACCGTCAGCTCTTATCTAGAAGTTGCCTTCTAAAAGGTCTCTACAACGATAAAGATGGCGGACCGTCAGTCCATCAATCGACCGCCAGGTGTACCGTCAGTTCTTATCCAAAAGTTGCCTTCAGAAAGGACTCCACGATGTAAAGATGGCCGACCGTTTCTCCATCGATGGACCTCCAAGTGTACCATCATACAGAAACTGTCATTCAGATGAGTCAAGTGACGGGAAAGATGGTGGACTGTCAAATCTTGGATGGTCCATCAAATGGGATGGGTTTTTTCCATTTTTAAATTTTAAATTCTTTTTTTTAGCTGGGATATAAATACCAACTTTTAGGGTTAAGAACCCATCTTTTACCTTTTACAAGTTTTTTTCTCATCTATTGAACTTCTTGGTATCCAAGTGCTTTGGGAATTTTAGTATCAAATAACTGATCATTGAAAATTCAAGAACTGATTCTTGGGATTCTTTGTAAGTAGACATTCCATTTCTTTATGAATAATACAAGAATGAATTCTTTATCTTCTATGGAGTGTTGTGGCTAAATCTCAGAACTAGGGTTATAGGATCCTCAATGTGAAATGCACCTATGGGTTGGGAATCAATTTGAGTTCCATAATTGAATAACATTGCATAAACCTTTCTACAATTTCATGACTTTTCTTGGTTGCAAACTTGAAGAGTAAGCCCTAGAACACCACTTGTCTGAGAGGAAAGTGTTTGTGGAGAAAAAAAGGTGTTTACATGAATTCTAAGGGCCTTAACTTTTAGGGTAATAGCTAATGCCCTAATAGGATTAGTTTACATGAGAACTAGGTTGAAAGAATATATGAGTTTGAGAGAATTATAGGATAATTTATCTATTTAGGTTGAGAAACTAATGGATATAGAATAGGATTTAACCATTCTTGCAATTGAATTTGTTAAGTGAAACTCATAAATAATTCACAACCCAAATGATGCTGGCATTTTGGTGATCATAACCCTGGTTTGATTAATCTCATAAAGTTAAAAAATACGGAGAAAATCATTAGTTAAGCGAATCTCGTTACAATTTATCATTTTACAAATTAAAGAGAAATCAAACCTCCATTTTGGTTAAGAAACTCTGATCAATACTTTAATAACAATTACGACACTTACTGAGCACAATATTCCCTGTGGGATTCGACATGCAACCGAGTTGGGTTCTATATTTGACAGTGACCACCTACATTCTCATAAGAGAGTTGTAATTTGGGCATATCATTCTACCTAGATAGAAGAACTCTTATGACCTATTTTAAAAACATGAAAAAGTCATAAACATTATAAATAATCTCTTCGTAATTCAAAAAATTTATTGCAAACTCTTTTAAATACTACAAAAGAAACCTTTTTCCTCGACGAACTAGTCTATACAAGTACAACAACTTCTAAAGAAAGGAGGAATAATGCAACGCTAAGCTTCGACCATAAGAACAAAAAATGAAAGCTGTTGAAGACTTTAACTGCATTGAGCAAGAAATATCAACTGATCATACAAACAGACTATACCCTAAAAAGGTATAGCAAGAGTTGTATCAATACAACCACACGTATTTGTAGGCATTGATGTGCCATAGTAATATAACACTTTCTATACTTAAAACGATAAAACCATGCAAGTTCTTATGTTGTTCTATTAGATATGATGTGTTTTGGGTATGTTTTGTAGGAAACTAGGTAATGAAAAAGATGAAAAATGGATTTTTTTGCTTCTTACTTAATCATTTTTTGGGAATTTATGACAATTTTCGGATATACATGATCAAAGCATGTGTTGAAACATGAAGTTTGGAAGCTTGGTTACAAGATTAGGAAGGCCTAGCACTTACCTATGTATACATTTGGACCACATGTAGCATATGTGGTCTGTATGTGACTAAGGTAAGTACCAGAATTGAAGATCCAGAGAATGAGAGATCTGAAAAAAAACTTCCAGCTCTTACCTGTGTCAATATGCAAACCGCATATGGATAAGGTAAGTGCTAGAAGTCCAAAGTCCAGAGAGTAGACGGTGTACGAAATTTTTTTGGACTTACCCATATCTACATACGCCCAGGATTGGGCCACATATAGACAGAGGTAAGTGGCCGCCTACCCTTTTTTGTCATTTTTTGTTCGATCCTTAATTTTTAGGGTTTCCTCATGTACTAAAAATACCCTTTATGTGTTTTTAGTAGAAGTTACACAATATTGATACTTATAAATATATTTTGATTTTGAGATCCGGTTTTTGTCTTGGAATTCTCTTGTATTGATATTAGTTGATTAATTTAGTTAATGTTTTGGGTTTTTGATTGTGATTATTGTGATTACATATTATTCTTTCAATTATGAATGTTTTTGATTCTTTCACAAACATGAGAAACTAAAAACCCTTAGCTAGGGTTGTGGAAACCCCAGTGGATTAATGATGTAGGGAAAGAGTTACGTTGTTCTAAACTAATACCCATGCAAGTATTGCATTATATTTACTTTAATAGATATCTTAGTGGTTAGGATAAGATAATTACAACATTAATTTGAAGTTTAAATATCGATCCACGCTACTAGGTATTATCTAAGTAAGATGGTTAGTTGTCATCTAATAACTAAAGACTCAAAAGGTAGTATTTAACTGGGATCTAAGATAAGGGTTAGTAAGGAGACATCCTAAGACTCAAACGGTAAAGGGTAAAATATATCAGCAAGTTAAAAAGATGATTGGTGGTACATAACTTATTAGATTTTGCATGCAAGGTATCAGGTTGGTTAAATAAAGAACGATAAGCCTTTGAAGTTGAGAAGCTTGGGGGACATAATCCTAGTGTTCACCGATGACTGATTACAACCAAAGTTAATATTTGCTTCTTATTTGATATTGATAATTTAATCTTCCCATTTACTTTTGTAGTTTTTACCATTGATTACAGTAGCTGAAATACAATTCCACATGTTCCCTTGGGATTCGACCCCAACCTTTGTTGGTTCACTATATTTGAAAGCATTCGCATAATCTTAAGATTGAAGGTGTAGCTTGGGAATTATCAAATTTTGGTACCACTGTCGGGGAATGCGCTGTTAAGTTTTGAATCAAGGTTGTCATAGTTTTTGGGGTTTTTTTGTTTTTGTTCTTAGTTAGATATATACCAGTGTATGCCTACACATAGAGTAGAGGCAATCCCTTACTCCCAGTGAATCTAAATCAAAAAAGGATGCTACAAAGACCTAGTAAGATGATGTAACTAAAAAGAGATGATATTTTTAAAGGGGTTCATGATGATGTGTCTCCCCCTCCTCTTAAATGAGTTCAAGACATTGTTGGCCAGTAAACTTTGTGCTGTTAGCATAAGCTTCTAATAGAAGAAGGGAATAAGATGCTTCGTTGATAGCTCGAGAGATAGAGTTAGCAATACTCGATATATATCAAAACTAGTTAGAGGTGTCCATGCTCAAGTGATCACAACGTACCAATATTTGTAGCATATGATGATGATGAAGTGGATCTATGGTACGTAGAGCCAGCAAAGGCTAGATCCATTATTGATTCTATTTTACCCCTAGGTGTTAAGGTTTAAATAATGAGTGCAATGATCCAGCTCTTAAATCTAAGTGGTGTATTTTCAAGTTTGCCAATAGATCATGCAAACGTGCTCCTTGCAAATTTCATTGTGATCTGTAGTTCATACTAAAATCCAAGGGTAAATCAGGAGGTGCCAGGTCGAGTTTGTTCCTCTTCTCACTTTTAGGAGAATTATCTTTATGCCTAGGGAACTACCAAGAAGATCAATCACTACAGGGAATGAGTTGTGCAAGTAATTCTTGAACTAATTCTTTCATCTATCTAGGATGTTGCAACTGAAGGATGAGATTTATAATTTTACGCAGCTACAATCAGAGCCTATGTATGAGGCTAGGTTTAGGTTCAATAAGAAACTCTGTATGGTGCCTAACCATTGAATTTTAGGGATAACCTTTTTAGAGATATTCTATAGATCCTTGAACATTTGTTCCAAAGCCATGGCAGACACTATCTCTAGATAAGCCTTTATGAGATTACAATAGGAGATAGCTTCGAGTATTATGGATTAAATTTTGCTGATTAACCTAGGGTGGAAAAGTCGAGAGGTTGAGAGAGGTTTTAGCACTTATGCTATTGGAGTTTATGATAGATAGAGAGTGACTGAGGATTTTGTAGCTTAAGAGATTTCACTATTAAGGTATGATATTAGTGAATTGGCAAAGAAGTTTTCAATAATAAATTCAAAAAATGTTAATATAGAAGGGATATAAGGTGCGGCCTCTAGAGTCCATGAGCCTGACTTAGAGGAGGAGGCAGATTATCTGGATCACCAGTTTACGAGTTTTTAAGCTCAAGGGCAAGAAAACCAAGGTCAAAACTATAATAATGATAAATATAGAGACAATGACTTGAGAGAGAAAAATGATTATAAGGAAAAAGGATACAAATATGTTTCACCTGGCAAACATGATGCGAAATGAGAATAGAAAAGATGTTGTCTAAACTGTTAAGGGATAAAGAGAGTTAACAAACTTACCTTAAAGAACTTAAGGCTGATATTTCAAGATTTCCCTTAAAGGTTGAGTCATATGAAACTGCTATCAAGTAGTTAGAGCAGTAGTATGGGCAAATCTTTACCATGTTAACTCAAAGGCATCTAGGTACTCTCCTTAGTAACGCAGCACAGAATCCTTCTACACTTGCTCATTAATTGGATATTAACATTAGGATTTGAAACACACCTGATGATCATTGTGTGTCCACTATAGATAAGTTAAAGAAGAAGAATATTATTACTGATGAGCCACCTAAAGAAGAGTTTGAAAAGCTGACTTGTAGTAATGATGATTATGAGAGTGAAGATAGTGACAACTGGGTCATTGATGAGCCCAATGATAAGGTGCAATATTTTAACATGGTTTCTCCTGTACCATTAGTAGAAAAGAAGGCGGATCTAGGGGCAGTCACTCTCCCATATTCTATTGGGTATTTGATATCAATCAGGCTCTATGTGATTTTGAAGTGGGCATCAATTTAATCCCACTAGTGATACACAAGGTGCTAGGGTTAGGGGAACTCAAGCCTATAGCTATAATATTGTTAATGGCTGACTCATTTGTAAAAGAGTTGGTTGGTATTTTGTGTGATGTAGAAGTGAGGGTGGCATCTTTCACATACCTAGCAGATTTTATTATTTTAGACTGTGAAGTGGATTCCCAAGCTTCAATTATCTTAGGCAGACCCTTTTATCCACTGGTTAGGTGTTGATTGATATGGACTTAGAAGAGATCACTTTCAAACCAAATGATGATCAAATAGTTTTTAATGTGTGCATGACTGCACAGTAGTCTGATGATATGAGAGTGGTGGCAGTGATAGATATTGAGAATGATGACGTGGCTACAGTAGATGTGTCTATTAAGGAAAGGTTAGGGGTAAAAGCATTAGCAGTAGTGATTATGGATATTGAGAATGAAAGGATAGAGGAATATGACAAGCCAATTAATATATTACATGGCATAGGTTCTTACAATATATGCCCCTAAAAAGTTGGTCTTAATCTAAATAATAGAACCAAGCCTCTTGTGAAACCATCCATTGAGGAGCCATCGATATTAGAACTGAAATCCCTTCAACCTCATCTATAATATGTATTCTTAGGGGATAACAATACAATATTAGTGATTATTGCAATAGATTTGGCAGGATCACAGGTGGAAGCTTTGATATTGGTGTTATGAAAATTCAAGAGAGCTATTGGGTAGACCATTGCATACATTGTTCTAATTTCACCAAGTATATGCATACACAAGATACAACTTGAGCTGGATAGCATTCCCAATATTGAGTATCAGAGATGACTAAACCCTCCTATGTAAAAAATGGTGAAAAGGAAATAATTAAGTGATTAGATTCTATAGTGGTTTTCCCTATTATAGACAGCAAGTGGGTAAGCTCATTTTAATGCATGCCAAAGATCAGGGTAATCACAGTGGTTCTAAATGAAAAAAATGAATTAGTACCCATGAGGCCAGTGATCGATTGGAGAGTCTTCATGGATTACAAAAAGCTAAATACTTGGATGCAAATGTACTATTTCTCTATGCCTTTCATGTATGAGATGTGGATAGACTAGCAGGATAGGGATGGTATTGTTTTCTTGATGGGTACTCAGGTTACAATCAAATCATGATTGATCTCCAGGACCAATAGAAGACTACTCATATTTTCCCTATAGGACCTTTGCATGAAACACACCTGCCAATTTTAAGAGATGCATGATGTCCATATTCTCTGGTATGGTAGAGGATATGATTGAAATATTCATGGATGACATTTCGATTATTGGGGACTCATTTGATGATTGTTTGGACCATTTAGCTAGTGCACTGCAAGGATGTAAAAAGTATAATTTGACGCTGAATTAGGAGAAACACCACTTCATGGTGAAAGAAGGTAGAGTTACAAGGAATAAAATCTCCAAACTTAGTATTGATGTGGACAAAGATATGATTGAGGTAATCGATAAATTGCCACCGCCAGTGTCAGCTAGAGGTATATGAAGTTTTCTAAGCCATGAAGGCTTTTATAGGAGGTTCATCAAGGACTTATCTAAAATTAAAAATCCTCTATGCAAGATTTTAGAGAAAGAGGAGAAATTTGTGTTAATGAAGCATGTCTCAGGCTTTCAAATGCCTAAAAGTGAGGTTAATTGTGGCTCTTATTATTGTGTCTCCTGACTGGTCTGTATATTTTGACATCATATATGATGCAAGTGGAGTGGCCTTGTGTTTTTTCCTAGGCCATAGAAGAGAAAAGATCCTGTATCCCATCTATTATGCCAGCAAGGCTTTAAACACTTCATAGAAAAATTATACAGTTATAGAGCAAGAGTTTCTTGATATGGTTTTTACCCTTGAAATATTTTGTTCATATTTGATTAGGACTAAGGTAATAGTTCACACTGACCATGTAACCTTGAAGTACTTGATGTCGAAAAAGGATGCCAAACTAAGATTGATTCATTAGGTTCTTTTGTTGTAAGAATTTGATTTTGACATAAAAGATGAAAAAGGAAAAGAAAATCAGGTTGTTGATCACTTCCTAGACTTGAGGATGAGGATAAGTAGAAACCAGGGGATGATCTTGAGATAAATGTTGTTTTTCATGATGCGAGGGTCTTGGCGGAATCTAAAGACTTAATTTCCTAGTTTGCTGATTTTGCCAACTATTTGGCAAGCGATCTTGTCCCAAAATATCTATCCCTCCAGTAGCAAAGAAGTTTATACAATAGGTAAGGAAGTTCCTATGGGATGAGTCATATATATTTAGGATTTATGCTGATGGTGTGATTTGAAGATGTATCCCAGAGGTGGAGATGGTAAGCATTCTGGAAATTTTTCATTCATCACCAGTTGAGGGTCACCATTGTGGTACTAGCACAACCCATAAAATTCTGTAGTCTGGGTTTTATAGTCCTACAATTTACAAGGATGAACATTATTTTTCCCAAGCCTGTGACCAGTGTCAGTGTTAAGGCAATATTTCACAATGACATGAACTCTCCATGACAGCTATTCTAGAGTTAGAGTTATTAGATATGAGGGGGATTGATTTCATGGGCTTGTTCATGAGCTCCCATGGCATGAGATATATTCTGGCAAAGTTTAACTATATGTCAAAATGGGTGGAGGCAGTTCACTTCAAAAAAATGAAGGTAGTAGTGTCACCGCCTTTTTTGAAGGAAAATATCTTTGCTTGGTTTAACACTTCACTTGAAATTATCAATGATGGTAGGTCTCACTTTTACAACATACTTTTTAAAGCCCTGCTTGATAAATATGGTGTAAGGCATAAGGTGGAAGTACCTTACTATCCTCAAACAAACAAGAAAATTGAGGTCTCTAATAGAGAAAAAAAGTCTAGGCAAAAATTGTGAATGCCAACAAGACTGACTAGTCTTGAAAAATAAATGCTTCATTGTGGGCCTACCAGATAGCTTATAAGACCCCCATATGTGCCTCTCTATATTTTCTTGTATATGGTCAGGCATGCCATTTACCAGTAGAGCTTGAGCATAAGGCACTATGGGCGTTGAAAAGGCTAAATTTTGAGTGGCGTGATACAACAAACTTTAGGTTGAGTAAGGTGAATGAGTTAGATGAATTTTGACTCCATGCTTATGAGAGCATAGCCATATACAAAAATGGAATAACTTTTTATCATGATAGGAAAATCAAGAAAAAAGTCTTTGAACCTAGTGATTTGGTCGTATTGTATAATTCAAGACTCTGCTAGTTTCTAGGCAAGTTAAAGTCTTGGTGGATTGGACCATTCGCTATGGTTAGGTTATTCCCACAAGGTGCTATAAAAATAAAGCGTAAATGTCAAATCACATTCAAGGTGAATGGGCAATGAGTGAAGCACTATATGGTAAACCTAGAGGAAGTAAGAGTCTATGTGATATAGACCTTGGTGAAGTCTGAGCAGCCAAGGAAACTAAGTCGTACTGCGACAGTAAATCAGGAACTGCTTAGGAGACAACCCAAAGTACATGAACTCCTAATGAGTCTCAGGAAAATACTCATTTCTATTGATTTATATTATTTAAGCGCATTGGAGATAATGCACAATATTCAATAGGGTTGGGGTATACCATAGCCTCTGCGGGTTTTTGTTGTTGTGTCTCTTTTTCTGTCGGTCGTGGTATAGTTGTAGAACCAGCATGTCTAGGGTTAATTTGTATCATATTGTGTTTTTTTGTATATTATGTTGTGTTTTTAGGTATTTAGGAGATTTTTAGGTATTCAGGGTAGTTGCCATGTTTTTTATTGATTTTATAGAAAAATGATACCCCTTCAAAATTTTAGAACTGTGAGAATGTATATATTTGTGAACATTGTGGATCTTGTTTAAGATTGGGGACTTGATAATCACTTGGTTACAATTGCATGAACTCGATCAGTAGTATCTTGTAATATTGACTCTATGCCATGTGTGTGTGAGATGCAACTTAGTTACTTTTGTGTGTTGAATTCTGAACTTTCTCGATTAGTCTTGCCTAGGTTCTAGAATAGTGGCCATTTTTTTTAATTTTAGTCCACTTTTAGCCTAAATGACATTCCCAATGTGAAATAGTAGCCTAAATGACATTCTCAATGTGAAATAGTATCTCTTGATCCCTGTTTTAGTATCATAGCTTGTTTTTCTTGTTTCACCTATCACCTTTCTATTTGTTTTTTTACAGTAACCTACTTTGGCCCATTCCTCCTTGGACATTGTGCACCTCAACTAAGGCAAATCGCCTAAGTTAGGGGTGGCTATCATAGGGGTGTGTGATGTAAAATGGGTATATAGAAGGATGAAATGAGAGAAAAATTTAGTACAGCTAGGTGTGGAAACAAAAATAAGAAAAAAAATAGAAAAGTTGTGAAAAAGTGAAAAAACAAAGAATAAAATACCACACCCAACCTGAATGTGCAATAAAAAATAAAAAGGGAGGTATAAGGGTGGAATAAAAAGAAAGATGGTTAATGAGTAGACCCCAAAATAATTATAGTGCAAGAGGCTTAGTCAGTTGATCTGTCCATATGTACATACCAGCCCCCCAAACCTACATTACAAGCGGAGAAAAGTTCTATAGTGATCCTAACCTGACTATTTGAATGATAAAGTAAGGAAAACAAGGGCAATACTATGGTATTTGATGCACATTGATTGGAACTTATCTTCCGAGTGTGAGTGTCACTTGCTGTCCCTGCATTGACATGCATTATTTCATTTGAGTAATTGGTACTTATTTGTTGTGAAAGCATATGAGTCATATTGCTTGCTGCTTACCTGTTTGGGTAGTGTAGCTTGTACATATGCATGGTTGTCTATTGATAATGTAATGCCATACCTTGATCCCATTGTGTCACATTGTTGTGCATCATGCTTATACATAGTTGATTTTGAAAGGTTAAAATAGGAGAGGCTATTGTGGTTTAAGCTTTAAGTGTTGATTGACTGACTTGAATAACTTATATTCTCCTAGTTAAGTGTCGTGTTTTGTTTTGTTTCGATTGTGTTGCCTGAGGATTTGCAAACGTTCTAATTTAAGGGTGTTGATATGCTATAGAAACATAGAACTTTCAACCCTTAAAACAATGAAACTATGCAAGTTTCTTAGGTTGTTTTGTTAGACATGATGCATTTTTGGTATGTTTTGTAGGAATCTAGGTTTGGGATTCAAAGTTCAAGAAAAAGATGAAAAATAGAGTTTTTGGCTACATACTTAATCATTTTATGGGTATTTGTTACACTTTTTGGATGTACGGGATCAAAGCAAGTGTTGAAACTTGAAGTTTCGAAGCTTGGTTAAAAGATTTGGAAGGCCTGACATTTACCTATGTCTACATGTGGACCACATGTAGGAGATCTGGTCTATATATGACTAAGGTAAGTACAAAAATTGATGATCCAGATAGTGAAAGAGCTGAAAAAGAACTTTTGGCACTTACATATGTCAATATATGAACCGCATGGAGCACATGTGGGTAAAGTAAGTGCCAGAAGTCCAAAGTTCAGAGAGTAGACAGTGGACGAAATTTTTTTGGCACTTACTTATAATACTAGGTATTATCTAAGTAAGATGTTTAGTTTTCATCTAATAACTAGAAACTCAAAAGGTAATAGTTAATAGGGATCTAGGATAATAGTTAGTACGACGACATCCTGAGAATCAAGAGGTAAAAGGTGAAATCTGTCAGCTAATCCAAAAGACGGTTGGTGGTACATAACTTAGTAGATTTGGCATACAGGGTATTAAGTTTGTTACATAAAGCATGATAAGCCTACTGAGTTGAGAAACAGGGGGAACACAATCTTAGTGTTCACCGATGACTGATTGCAGCAAAAGTTAATATTAGCTTCTTGTTCGATATTGATACTTCAATCCCCCCATTTACTTTTCCAGTTTTTCTCATAGACTATAGCAACAAAAAGGCGCAATTCCATATGTTCCTTTGGGATTCAACCCCAACCTTTGTTGGGTTACTATATTTGATAGTGACTGCATAACTTCAAATTCGAGGTATAGCTTGGGTGTTATCAGGCATCTTCGACTGACTAAGCATAAATGTAGACATAATACAAAATTCTAGAATCAAATATGAACTCATAAATATCAATTTAACTTCATCATTTCCTATCCTATTCTCGTTCCTCTCTCTAATGACTATTAGACTCATGATACGATAGTCATTACTGATTGATCACTTCATTACCATTATATTTCACCCCTAACTATGCATCAACTAGTTATTGCAAAGACATCTAGAACCTATATTCTTACCAAGAAAAACACATGTCAATTTATAACATTATTAAATAAACCTAAATCACAACAATCCACATTTGGATATCATCCAGATCAGGAAGCACACAAGATCAGATTTATACAGATTAATACTTAGTTAAAAGTCAAAGCCACCATAATAGCTCGTAAGAGAAATTTTGTTTATCATTATGGTACGATCTTCTTGTTGACTTGCAATATTAAGCAATAACTAACTTCAAGTACAATTTACAAATCATTAAGTCAAGTCGTCAATTCACTTAAGGAACCATGAGAATGTCATTAACCAGTGGTGCACACAAAAAACATGAAATACAAATGAAAAATTATAACCCAAATCACTCAAAAAATTGTCTAATTGTCCAACAACAAAATATTAATAAAAAGATATAACCCAAATCACTCAAATAATTGTCAAACTATCAAAAAATCATGGTGTACACACATGCAAGGCTCTTATATCTTCCCACTAGCCATGACCAGTTGGGAACGAGCTCAGTTTATGTACCAATATACTAGGGAACTATTGCCTTGCTACCCTTATCCCAAACCAAGTGTTATACCACCCTTATTTAAATATTCCCACCCTTATCTTCCCCGAAATCCACCAATTCAATCATCATCAATCTTTATTAAGTAACTCATAAAAAATAACCATTACTATTAACAAGTACAATTATTTAATGATTTAAATCAACCTCACTTATATATCAACAAGGTTCATTTTACTAATATCATTATAGGTTATCAATTTCCAAACTGGCATTCGGTAATTAACAAGCTCATCATTCTTTAACAGGTATTACAACTGAATAAACAAAAAGTCAGTTAATATGCACACACACAACTGAATTGAGCCTTAACTCCAATTAAACCATAACTTAAACTTATTTCAATGAAATTCGACCACTTAATCATCAACTTTAATCAACCAACACCCATTCGACAAATAATGGTGTTTAATGACCAACCAATTTCCTGTACAAGGTCATACATACAACTAATCTAGTCACCTACCTTATATATATATATTCTTGCCCAATTCTCTTACCAGGAATACTTACACACTACATTTTACAATTTTCATTGAGGGCTTATATTGCACATTTTAAGTATCACTAATTGAATAACAAAAAGGCATTAAAACCAGTTTGTCTGCCATCTCCACTTAAGAATTATCACTCAATTATATACCAGTTCAGTCCCACTTTGTTAATTAATTGGCATATATAAGGAAATAGTAGGTAAGCATAAGTACAAGTTCGCCATAAAATTACATTAACACTAAATTCATTCATGTTTACCATATTTTAACTTTTTTAAATCCGTCATGTCTGCAAGCTTAAGCATGAAATCTCTCATTAAAATATATTATAAATATATTTTCTAATCAAGCCCAAAGTAAACATATCTGACCTTGGAGCCAAGCTATTGTTATTAAGGCATGAACACTCATTCCTTTACCAATTCTAGCAATTTTTGGTGTGATTCCCAAAAACAAATCTTCAATATTTACCCTCTCACAATATGTCTCTCCTTTCTCATTGATTCTGGAGCTATGGAAACCTCTAGGGTCATTTTGGAAGGAGGAAATGTCCTTGTTTAAAATTGAAAGGATAAAAAAAATTAAAATTTATGGATGAACAGCCTGATACCCCAATGTAGTGTTCTGCTGGAAGACCCTAGATTTTTTCCTCTAAAATTTTTGAGTATTGAACTCACTGCCTAGGGTACGACTTTTGTAATGAGTCATGGAAAATCTATACGAGTTATATAGTGTCATTTATAGCCAAACCAATATTGGTTCCCTAAGTTTCTATCCTAATTATGATTAGTACCTAACAAGCCATAAGGTAACGTCATGAGTTATAGGGTAGGACTCGTGACCAAACCAGTGAGATAGACAAACCTTGGTGTCTTGGTAACGAGTAAGTGTCATGAACCAAACTAGGGCCTTGCCGTGACACATATCTCAAGTCCCACATGGATAGGTGATCATCCCTTTACCTAACCAACCCAACTCAATATCCTCAAATATCGGATGAATTCCAAACATATAAAAAGATAAATAAATTAAAAAGAATAACAATTCATGATAAATCTATACCAAACATTGATAACAGAACAAATGCCCATCATCAAACAACGAACAAAACCACCCAAGTTCACAATAATCCATCAAAGCCTCTACAAAACCAAAGGTTAATAAAATCTTATGACATGCCCCCGACAATAGCCAAAATCAATATCAAAAATATATTAAAAGTGTAAGAAAGGAAACCACAATATGAATTGGGGTCTTTCGAAGGATGAAAGCTCACCACTTCAATCTAACTAGCTAGTTGATCTTTAAAAAAAGTCACTGAGCAGGAGATATGGAAGTATGGCCAGTTCCTACATCATGTGGGGATATAGTGTCAAAACAAAATTAGCAGTTGGAGTGCTAGCATCTAACTTAGGGATAGAGGAAAAAAATAATATTGTGAAACCATTTCAAAATGAATATAACATTCAATGCATAATATTATATAAAATATGTATACATATATGATACCGTGTACTAGGGTAGAGAGCAAGGCTTAGCATGAACTTTAAAACCCTTAACCTGGGTTATGTAGCATAACAGTCATAAAACAAGGCATCGACGGGCTATATGAACCCAACCTCCCCTAGATGGAAGGGCCTAAGTGTGTGTAGCAGCACAAACTTATCAACTAAGATGATATAGGACCGCCTTTTATATGCCAGTTTCTATAGAAAAATATCTATAACTATATATGCCTTTATGGGGGACTTGAACATCCTGGCATAATTAATGTGACTTAAGAACCAATATATATAATATAGGGGAACCTCCCATTTATTTAGACAACCGCACCAGCTAGCACAGTGTTCATTGTTAGTCCTTCAGGGCCCCCACTTTATGGCCTGACCATATATCCTACTTTAAGGCCCAATTAAAAACATTTATTTCACAATCATAATCATCAATCCTATTACTTCACAAAGGCATCCTGTAACACCCTGAATCTGGTACCTGAAATGCTACATGATGCTCATGACCTTGAAGGACCACAAGCTAACCCATATCTGATATCTGTAACTGAGAACTACATAATTTACTATATCAATGCGAAATAAAAGGGTGAAATTCCATAAGGTTCAAAATTTGATAAAACATAACATCTGGAGATACAGTATATCAATACCAAAATGACTAAAATAGCTGTCTAAACATAGTATAGTCTAGAAGCCTCAAAACTGTCTAAAACTATAGAGTTGATAGGACATGTCCCCAACAAACTCTGGACCACTGAAATAATAAAGTAATAAAATAATCATGCTATACTCAAATGATGAGGACTCACTGCTAGTCTGACTGTTGAACGTATGATCTATTAAGGATGCTCTGGAGCTTATGCTTCTGAACCTATGGTATAAAAACACCATAGCATAAATGAGTACGTACGATTGAATGTACTGGTATGCAATTGAGGTAGGATGAATGCAAGGGTTTTATATGCATGAACTATACTAACTGACTAAATAACATGAACTTGAGAACACATGCATGAATACGCGAACTATAATCGAGATCATGACACCAATGAATTTGAATACCAATAACATAAGTTTTCATATAACTGATATACTATTATCTGAATGATTGTGTCTGACAGTCCTATTTTTAATGGAACTAGCTAAGTTTCGTAGTGAACTGGATGACTATATCTGACAGTACTAAATTCTGTAGAACTATCTGAGTTCTATTACTAAGACTGAGACTGTAATGTTGGGAAGTAGTCATCTAACCGACATGACTCAAATGAGATAATATAATAGAGTTGGGGTCCAATCTATAACCCTAATTGGAAGGGTATCAATACCACGCCACTGTTAAGGACAAGCTATGAGTAATTCCTCATCTAATAGGTACTCTAAGGAGAATGGTGGGACCCTCATCTAATAGGTTAAGTCACCTCATCAACCCTCATCTAACAGGTTAGATGTCTCAACCTACACTATCTACATAGTTCTTGAGTGCAAGGATTGCTTCTAAGAATCACACTCTCTACTCGTAGGTAAAGTCCCATCCTTGGGCTCACTCGGTGATGAGTCCTATGGCCATCTGATTAGACTCTTAATTAATTATACTAAACTGATTGGAATGAGTTCACTGAGTTCTGTTGATTGACAAAATATTGCTGAGATCTTATAACTGACTTCGATTTTTGAGATTATTGAGTTTTCCTGAGTCATGAGACTGACTGAATTCTACTGAACATGGCTTGACTGAGAGTATCTTGAAAACTGACACTGGTTCTAGGCACATAGCTAGATTATCAAGTATAAATACCTCCAAGACTCGATAGTATAAAATTAATTCATGGCACAAGTTTGAAAGCACGACAATGGCTACACATATATCCTAAATTCAGTGACTAAGACATTTCATCAAACACTTGTCATGCATTAACTTGTACATGAATAGGTATTTCATACTATCATACCATAATGACACTTTTTCCTTCACATAGGCATTTAATCAAACATTTGGGGAGCATACTTCGATTATACCATCATCAATGTATCTAATTATCATGGTTGCATAAATAAATTTGCAATTTGAAGGGTTTATCCGTAATATTATACAAATCATCACATAATAGGATCAATAATTGGAACATGTAATTTAAAACATGAATCAAAACCCAAAAACAAAATGGACATGAATTACAATTCAACTAAATTATGAACATTCATAAATACATAATCTTTGGAATTTGAAAAGAGATTCTTGAGCTTCATGGGTGGAAGGGATCCATGATCAACACTTGACATACCTGGGTGGATGACTTCTTAAGATTGGTGGAGGAAAGCTTAAATTCTTGCCTTAGAATTAGATTCCTAGGGTTTCTTGTTCTTGGGGATTGATCTTTGAGAAAAACCCTAATTTGGTGTTATGAATGAATAATGAAGTTATGTGCTCTGGTCTGGTATAATTAGGGTCAAAACGGGTGAAAAAGACCTAAATACCCCTTTAAAAATAGGTGAAAATTGCTGATTGGAGGTGGCAATGGTTAAGGCAACGGTTCATAGGTACTGACCATCATACTTGGCCAGAACCTAAACTTCCAACCTTGTCTTCGACGGTTTGGGCAGTGGTCCATCGCTAGCTCAATGGTCCGTCGATACTGACTATCACACTTCTCTAGAAGATGGGTTCACTTCCTTAGTTGTGACAGTTTGCACGATGGTCCGTCGGCCTGACCGTCGCTTCTAGGTAGTTCAGATAATTTTTTGTAAAACGTCCATAAATATTTACTCCGATGCCATATTTGGACAAAATTTGTATCGTTGGAAAGCTAATTCAATTTCCTACATGATAAAAATTCAAAATTTATGAATTTATATCTAATTTAAACATTAATCATTTAGAAAGTCGTCACTAAATCTTCTGGATACTAGATTTGACTTAAAGAAAGTTTGGGGTATTACACATCCCATTGG
The DNA here is from genome assembly GCF_002878395.1 of Capsicum annuum. NCBI lineage: Eukaryota > Viridiplantae > Streptophyta > Magnoliopsida > Solanales > Solanaceae > Capsicum > Capsicum annuum. The sequence goes on from NC_061119.1 coordinate 112,471,769, forward strand.
TGTCATCATACCAACCTCACTTACAAGGTCACAACATGCCAAGATAATTTTTACATCAGTTTGGGACTCGAACCTGATGTTCAAAGAGGAACATAAATCAATCTGGCATTTTAGGACGCGAACGCCTGAGTCGACCAAACCTCTAAGGTTTCAATTCAATTAAATTTATAGACATCAAAGTATTTCCAAGTCATTCATCAATCATTATCATGGTTATGCCAAAGCCTTAGTTCAAAAACAGAATTCAACTTGTGACAATATCATTCTCATTAGCAATTTCACAAATAGGATGAGGGTGTGCCATTATCAAAGCCAAAATCATAAAATTTGGGGTTCAACCATAACCCCTCAACTATATCACCATTACCATGCACCCATCTATGCAAAACCATAACTAAAAACATGTATAGTCACAATTTAAACCATAGAAAATAATACTCAACGATATGCATTCAAACTCTCAACCTTCGTTTCAAAACTACCTTTAATAATTCATGAAAAATGCTTTAAACATATGCTTTTAGGAAACTAACAATGAGGGAAGAGTCACATGCCTGAATTATGAAGATTCAGGGAGAGAAATTGACACTTGAACCCTTTGATGGCCACTTTCGAGATACCGTAGCCAATTTTACTTTAGAGGATTTTGAGAGAGTGAAGAGAATGTTTAATCTTGTAAAGTGTAGAATGAATGCCCCAGAGTATTTTAAGGATATGGGGACTTAAGGTTTTAAGTGGAAAATATCTAAAGTACCCTAAACTAAGACTATAAAAAGGCCATCCTTGGTTACAAGTCGACCCATCGACTCATCACCACATCGTACAACTCATATCCATAGTCGTATCCTAGACAGTGAGTTGGACATCCACACACTATCCATCTTACAAATCCATGATACCATAAAACTACTATGGTCTAGTCATATCAAAGACAGAACCCAAAGGGATTAGATACTGGAAAACATACGACTCAACCCTGCCACTCGTAACTTTGTCTTATGACTCACAATGAGTCACTTGTACTCAAAGTAGAACTTAGCCAATTACACACTGCTTTGGTTAAGTCTTAGATTTCGAGACCCATAACCACACCATATGACTCGCATGATGAGTTGTCAATGGTGTAGTAAGCTCAAAGCTCAAGAAATTTTTAAAGATCAAAATTTGAGGAATTCTCCAACCTTAGGATCATTCATCCTTGAATGATGTGTCAAGGAAACACAAATATGATTGGACTCGATATACCTCTACTCTTACTTTTAATTAAGTAATAAAACAAAGATGCCAAGGAAATTATCCTTTTCTTTAACAAAGATAGAAAACATAGATATTAAGAATATACACATACCTAGGCAGGAATTTTTAGAAGAGGGAATAAGAAATGATACTTGGACTTCATGTCCTCCTTAGCTTCCCAAGTCGATTCTTCAAACTTTTGGTTTTGCCATAGAACCTTTATCGAAGCCACGTCTTGCATCCGTAACTGATGAACTTGCCAATCCAAGATCCTCACTAATACCTTCTCACAGGACAAAGAATCCTAAATACCAATGTTCTCCAAGGGAACAACCAACGAAGGATCACCCACAGATTTCTGCAACATAGACACATGGAATACCAGATGAATGGAACTCATGTTAGAGGGAAAATCTAACTCATATGCAACATTACCAACCCTTCTCCAAACTAAGTATGGTCCAAAATATTAGGAATTGAGCTTTCCTTTCTTTCCAAATTGCATTACACCTTCTATGGAGACACCTTTAACAAAACCCAATCTCCAACCACAAACTCTAACTCTCTTTGCTTTATGTTTGCATAGGACTTTTTGTGACTTTGGATGGTCCTAAGATTATCTTGAATAACCTTTACCATTTCCATAGTTTGGTGAAGCAAATCTGAGCCAAAATCTCTGCCTTATCAACCACGAACCACTTAATAGGAGATCTACATCTCTTATAATATAATGCCTTACATAGAGCCGTACCAATGCTAGAATAGTAACTATTGTTGTAGGAAAATTCAATGGGAGGAAAATGGCCATACCAACTACCAACAAAGTTGATTACATAAGCTCAAAGCATATCTTCCAAAGTCTGAATGGTTATTTCCACTTGTCGATACTCCTATAGGTGAAAGACGATACTAGGGCTTACTTTAGTCCCCAAACCATGATGAAAAGAGCATAAAAATACAATGAGAATTGAGTAACATGATTCAAAATGATCGATACAGGTGCACCATGCAACTTTACCACATCCTAAAGGAACAAATTTGCATAGTCCTCGATAGAATAATTAGTCGTCAATGGAAAAAAGTACGTAGACTTAGTCATCCTATCCATGATGACCCAATGGAATCATACTAATTTTTTCACCATGGAAATCTGGTAAAAAATCCATATTTATTATCTCCCACTTCCAAATAGGCAGTTAATTTTGTTGAAATAGCCCACCAGGCCTCATGTGCTCTACCTTCACTTGCTGACATAGAATACCCTTAGCCACAAAGTTGGATATATATCGCTTTAAGCTATTCCACCAATACATCTCCTTGAGTTCATGATACATCTTTGTTGAAGCAGGATAAATCCTATATCGTGATTCATGGGCTTTGACCAAAATCCTACCTCCCATCCATCAATGCTGCGAATGCAAAACCTTTCTTGGTACCTCAAGATAGCATTACCACTAATCTCAAAGGACGTCACTTTTTACTTAACCACATCCTTCTTTATCTTCATCAAGACAAGGTCTAATACTTTCTTTTCCTTTATTTCAAAACCAAGAGATGATTATGCCACATGTTGAACAAATATATCGCCATCCTTAACTTCTATGAGACAAACTCCAAGGTTAGTAAATTGGTGAATATCCTTTAGTAATTCCCACTTATACTTATCCACATGTGATAAACTACCTATTGACAACCTACTAAGAGCATCAACAATCATGTTAGCTTTACTTGGATCGTAGTGAAGACTAATATCATAGTCCTTTAGTAACTTGAATCACCTTCTTTCCATAGAGATTACGCTTTTTCTGAGTGAACATATACTGTAGGCTCTTATGATTAGAAAAGATATCCATATGCACTCCATATAAATAGTGGTGCCATATTTTCAGTGCGAACACCATAGGCAATAACTCCAAGTCATCAATTAGATGATTCTTCTCATGTACCTTCAACTGTCTAGAGGCATAAGCTATAACCTTATCATACTGTATCAAAATGCAACCAATCCCTACATAGGATATATCACAATAGACAATAAAACCATCATTGCTTTCAGGCAAAGTCAAGATTGGAGCCAAATTTAGCTTATCCTCCAGCTTCTCAAAACTACCTTTACAAGTATCAGACCACAAGAATTTAACCTTCTTCTGATTTAACATAGTTAATAGGGCATCTATAGATGAAAAGCTTTCCATAAACCTCTTATACTATCTAGCTAAACCTAAGAAGCTCCAAATATTGGTTGGAGTCATGGGTGTAGGTGACTTCTTAACCACTGTAAGCTTTTGTGAATCCATCTTTATCCCTTCACTAGAAATGACATAACCCTGAAAAGTGATAGTATTCAACCAAAATTAATATTTCAAAAATTTGGCATACAACTACTGATTCTTCAAGGTCTGTAATACAGTGAAGAGGTCATTGATATGATCCACCTCACTCTTATAGTGTACCAAAATATCATATATGTATAAAATGATAAACAAATCAAAAACTGATAAAAGACTCTGTTCATCAAGTCCATGAATGTCTTTGGAGAATTAGTCTACCCAAAAGACATGACTAAGAACTGAAAATGCCAATATTGGGTATGAAAAGTAGTCTTAGGAATATACCTATAACATTTTGGGTTTTGACCCTTAGAAATTTTCTTGGAATTCTATTCTCTGGACCTAATATGACTCATGGGTACGAGTCATATACTGGGGTACAAATCTATAGTCCTGTTGTATGCTAACCAGTGTTAGTAGATTAGATAGTTTTGGTTACTGGAATGGGTACAACCTAGGGGTATTAGTCATAAGGATTGGTACGAGTCATATCAAGAACATATATGGTCGGTAGTGTTTGATACTCATACTATTTCATTTTGCTAGGGATACTAGTTATGGGTACGAATGGTATACTATGTTATGACTTAGTTAGATGAGTCGTGTATTGGATAGTGATTTATCCAAGGGTTGAATATTGGATACAAGTGGTGGATACCAATCGTATAGGGTGGTACGACTCATGTGGGACAGTCGTATCCTTGTGACGGGTATTTAAGAGATTTAAGTTGAATTTTTCTGGATATTTCCCTACTTATCCTAATTAGGAATCATGACTTATAATACACATAGGAGGTTATTTTCCCTATTATTCTATTCAGTAAAACATAGAAACTATTCCAAACCATCTCATAATTCTCTCAAGAGCTTTTGGGGCAAGAAGGCTAGGGTTTCTTCATGTGGATTTCTTTGGGGCTTGTCTTAGTGATTTCCTTCTATCAATTCTTCATTATAAGGCATGATTCTCTTCCCTCATTTTAATTTCAACTAAAGTCATGGTTTATATGATTGATTTTGTGGTTTTACTATTTCATGATTATGGTTTCCAACTATTATTTGCGGGTTTTGATATTGAATGACTGGCTATGGTTTCCTATGGTTTTAATTATATGTTTATATGAATTAATGGTGGATTTAGAAAATTGGATTTCATGGTAATGGTTTAATGGTCTTTGGAATATTTTTTGTGATATTATGCCCCCAAAGTGTTTGATAAAATGCTTATAAAGATATGTTCATTGCACTAGCTTTTTTAATGGAACTCTTGCATGTTTTAAACTTGATAAAGGATTTATACATGGTTTAAATGGTTTGAAAAGAGTAAAGGCTAAATGGTTATGCTTGCAGAGAACATGGAAGTCTCCCAAGTAGATTTAATATGTTAAAAGGAAGGACACCTAAGGTCCACTTAACCTAAATAGTTTGTCTATTATTAATAGTTGCAAGTAAGGGGTGGAATGATGATACCACTAATATTAGACTTGGTAAATAAATGGATAATAGTTTGGTTATTTGGAAATGTGTTTTAATTGGGCATGAATGGCAGGGTGTGTAGTTGTACTACCTTGTACTTTTCTTAGATTTGTTTATCTCTTACTATGTCAAGGGTCAACTTTAAAAGTGTATAACCCTTGATACGTGTTGAATTTTCCATCTCTACACCCACCAAATTATAGTTAATTGAATCAACTTTCCAACAATACCAATTTTGCCTAAATTTGATACTCAGGTGGGAAGTTGTGGCATTTTTTGTGTAAGCCAGTAGGCTAACGTGATAGCACCACGTCGTGGTGGAGGGCAAATTTGCAATCGTCATCTTTCCAATAAAGCACCGTGATTACGCCGCACTGTGATGAACCTCAAAATTCCACTCGTTCTTTTCCAGTAGCTTACCGTGATTGGACAGTTTTACACTAGAAATTACAGTGAAACATAGCACCGCATTGCGGTGGAGTACAAAATGGCACTTATCTTTTTCCAGTGATGCATTGTGATTACGCCGCATCACGCCATAGTGAAAAATGGCAATCGACCCTTTTTCTGTAATCCACCGCGATGGCACCGCATCACATGATGGTAAAACATTCGGATTTCCAGTTTTGAACATGACTTTAAAAAGGGCAATTTAGTCTATTCCCAAGCCCCTAATTCATGAAAAGTACTAGATTAAACCTATTCTAAGCCTAATACGCTCATTATTCATCAATTCGCTCTCAAAGAAACCCTAGAACTTTAAATTTCAAAGCCCAAGAAATCCAAATTCCTCCATTCTTTTTCCAAAATAACCCAAAATTCAAGATTCCCAATTCAAGATCTTCAAGAAACAACCTTCTAGAGCATAAATTGAAACTCAAAGTTTAAGCTTCTTCATTTATTCATTAATTAAGGTATGTGGGGTTTTCAACAAGGATAATTCTTTCATCCTAGTGTCCAAAATTAGTTTTTAAAGTTAAATTCACCTGAATTTACATGAGTTTCAAATAGGGTTCATACCCAAATATTGTTATTTGAAGATTATGATCTTACAAGTGATTTAAATTTTGAATTGCATGTCTACTTTCACAATTTTATGCATGAGACATTATTTTCCAGATTTAGAATTAAATTTTCAAGACATTCATTATGAAGCATGAACTTTGTGTTGCTTTGACATGAATTTGATGCATGGGTTATGAAGCCCTAGTTCTAATATTTATATTTCAAGAAGGACTATGCTTTAAGCATCCTATGATTAGTTTATATTTAAATTTTGATCAAGATTTGATCCTTTGATCTCAGCTAAGATATGGAATACACTTTACAGTTTTATTACAGTTTAGAGTACTGATTCACATATATGTCTATGTTCTACATTGTTTATTAATGTAGGTTAAGATGCTTAATTTCAGCATCATGAGTGATTTGGAGCATCTCCATCTACATGCTGACAATTGGTGAGTTCTTATAGTTCAGGGACCCAGTTATTTAGTTTCTCAGCTTATTAGAGTAGTTGATTTAATATTTTCAATCAGTTCAAGTCAGTTGGGAGTTTGTCCCAGTGGCTCTCTAGTTGTTATTAGTAGAGGCTTATCAGACTGCTAGTTATAAGTCAGATTTCCAGTATTGATTATCCATACTATTGAGTCTAATTTTTTCAGATATTATGTTCAGATAATTTCTTCTAAGATCAGACATACTTCTGCATTGATTTTATGTTTATATTTCCCCATTATTAGTTACAATTTTAGCAGAACACTTAAAGACTTAGCTTGAGACTACTCATAGTCTTGAGCACCGTGTGATATCTTGGGGTCCCATTTTTGGGGTGTTAGAAACTTCGTATAAAATCCTAATTTTAAAAGAGTCATAGGAGTTAAATAGGTCATGTTACGTAAAGTCTTAATCAAGGGTGTGAAGCGTGCCATATTTATGAGAAAAATGCTACGGGGAGCTTTAGGAAATCGTTCTTTTCTTTCATGGTCTATCGTGCCTACACTGTCTTTATATACTTTTAAATCGTGCTCTTACATGATAGTTGAATATGCCTTCTCACTAAGCTAATGCACATAAAAATAATAGCTAGCCATCACAACCTACTGACTCTCTTAATGAGATATATCCCATTTAGAATTTTGGGCTATTTTTCAGGCATTGGCCCAAGTTGTGACTACCAATGTACAGGAAAACCATTAGGCGATAGTCCCACTTTAGTAGAATGGTGATTTAGCAGTTTCAAAACTTCATGAATTTATGAGAATGAATTGGCCTGAGTTTTTTAGGTCAAAAGTAGGTGAACACCCATAATTTTACTTAGATTGGGTGAGAAAGATCACCTTGATTATGCATATTATTAAGAGGATAGTGTAGAGTTGGCATCCTATAGGCTAAAAGATGTGGCATACGATTGGGTGGTTATATAGAAGAATGGTAAAGGTAAGAATACAACTCCTATGAGTTGACAAGTGTTTTAGGATGCATTTCTAGATAGGTTCTTTCTGTGTGAATTAAGAGAAGATAAGATAGAAGAATTTGTGAACCTAAGGCAGGGTTTGATGACGGTGAAGGAGTACTGCATTAAGTTTAGCCAGTTGTCTATGTATGCCTATGATATAAGAGTTGACCCTAGGTTGAGTATGAGTAAGTTTGTTACTGGATTATCTAATTTGGTAATCAATGAGTATAGGACTTCAACGCTTATAGGGTATATGGATCTTGCTAGGATGATAATTCATGCTCAGCAGATTAAGGAAGAAAAGTTGAAGTGGAGATAGAGGGGAAGTAAAAAGGCTATAATTGAGAAGTTTAAATATGGTTAGACAAAGTTTGAAGGGGGAAATAATTCACTGTTTCAGAGTCTCTTATCTATGTCGTGCTATCTTCAGCCAGTGGTCCTGCCCCCAAAGCTTTGTAGGAGTAATAGGGGAAAACTTCTATGTCCAAGTCTCAAAATAGTATGAGTAGAAAATCTAGTTATCCTTCATATGCTAAGTGTGGTAAGAACATCTTGGTGAGTGCTTTTTAGGACAGAAAGGTTTTTATGGTTGTGGTAAGTTGGGTCATGAAATACAAAAGTATTCACATCCTAAGTAGGGAAACAGAGATGTTCATCCTATGACTCAGGCCACTAGTACACCAGCTCCTCTAGATCGCCCAGTCCCTCCTCAGGGCGCATCATCTAGTACCAGTGGCAGTCAGCACTAAAATTGGTTTTATGCTTTACCATCCCATCACGAGTACGAGAGTTCACCACATGTTGTTATTCGTATACTTCGTATCTTTCATCTTGATGTTTATGTATTGTTAGACACTGGGTCAAATTTCTCTTATATGACTCCACTAGTTGCAGTAAATTTTAAAGTAGGTCTTAAAAAGCTTCCGAAGCCCTTCTTAGTTTCCACCTTGGTGGGTGAGTCAGTTATTGTCAAACCAGTCTATAGAAAGTGTCCTATCACTGTACTTCATAAGATCATGTTAGCAGACTTAATAGAGTTAGACATGGTTAATTTTTGAAATTATTCTTGGCATGGATTTGCTCCATTTCTGTTATGCATCTATAGATTGTTGCACTCAAATAGTGAAGTTTCAGTTTCTAGATGAGTTAGTTTTTAAGTAGGAAGGTAATTTAATGTCTCCCATGAGTCATTTTATATCCTCCGTATTGTATGGCTACAACTAAGCTTAAGGAGTTAAAAGAGCAACTTAAAGACCTCTTAGATAAAGGTTTCATAAGGCCTAATATTTCTCCATAGGGCGCTCCCATCCTATTCGTACAAAAGAAAGATAGTTCTTTACGAATGTGCATTGACTATCGTCAACAGTATAAAGTCATAATCAAAAACAAATATCCTCTTCCTAGGATTGATGACTTAGTCGACCAACTCCAAAGTGCAAGTTATTTCTCCAAGATAGACCTTAGATCCGGCTATCATCAGCTTAGAGTAACGGAATATGATATTTCAAGGACAACTTTAAGAACCCGTTATGGTAATTTTGAGTTTTTAGTCATGTCCTACGGGCTAACAAATACCCCAACAACATTCATGTACTTTATCAACAGAGTGTTCAAATAGTTTTACATATGTTTGTCAAAGTCTTTATCGATGATATTCTTGTCTATTCTCATAGTGAAGATGATCATACAGGCCACCATACAATTATGTTGCAAACTCTTAGGGATCACCAGTTGTTCGCCAAATTCAATAAATATGAATTTTGGCTAAGATCAGTAGCTATCCTTGGTCATAATGTTTCCATTAATGGAATTAGAGTTGATCCACAAAAGACAGAAGTAGTAAGAAACTAACCTAGACCTATCTCTCCATCAAACATCAAAAGTTTCTTGGGTCTAGTTGGCTATTATAGACGTTTTGTTAAGGGTTTTTAATCTAATGCATCTCCTATGTCTAGATTTACTTAAAAGAAAATTAAGTTTCAGTTGTTAGATTTCTGTGAGAAGAGTTTTTAGGAGTTGAAGGCTCAAGTCATGTCAACCCTAGTTTTAGCGCTACCTGATGGAAAAAATGGATTCATTGTCTATTGTGATACTTCTAGGATTGGTCTGGGTTGTGTTTTAATGCAGAGGGGTAAGATTATAGCCTATTTCTATAGACAGCTTTAGCCTCAAGAAAAGAACTACCCGACCTATGACCTTGAGCTAGTTGCTATTGTATTTGCATTGAAAAATTATAAGCACTATCTTTATGGGGTGCATGTTGATGCTTTCATGGACCATAAAAGCTTGCAATATGTGTTTACTTAGAGGGAGTTAAATCTTTGTTAGAGAAGGTGGTTAGAATTATTGAAGAATTATAACATGAGTGTGTTATATCATCTTGGAAAAGCCAATGAAGTGGTAGACACCCTTAATAGACTATTTATGGGCAGCTTTGCTCATGTAGAGAATGACAAAAGAGAATTAGTTCGAGAACTTCACCAGTTAGCTAGATTGAGTGTGAGGTTGGTTGACTCAGCTAAGGGGAATGTTTTGGTTTAGAATAGTTTAGAATTTTCTCTACTTTATAAAGTCAAAGAGAAGCAGGATACGGACTCTAGTTTGGTCAAACTGAAGGGTTCAGTTAAAAACCAAAAGATAGAGGTTTTCTCCCAAAGGAGCGATAGGGTGTTGAGATAACAATGTAGATTATGTGTGCCATGTGTTAATAATTTGAGGTAGTGGATTAGGGTAGAAGCGCATGGTGCGCATTACTCTATTCACCTAGGAGCCACTAAGATGTACCATAATTTACGAGAAGTCTATAGGTGGAGTGGTATGAAGAGAGATAGAGAAGATTTGTGGCTAAGTATGTGACTTGCCAAAAGGTTAAGGTAGAGCACAAAAAACCTGGTGGCATATTGCAGGAGTTCGGTAATCCCACTCAAAAGTGAGAAGTGGTGAATATGGACTTTGTGAAAGGATTACCCCATTCACATCGACAATATGAATCGATTTAGGTTATTGTACATAGATTGACCAAATCAGCCCACTTCTTGCTAGTTCATACATCCTACATAGCTAAAGATTATGATAAGTTGTATATCAGAGAGTTGGTTAGATTTCATGGAGTTCCCTTGTCCATCATCTCAGATAGGGGTACTCAGTTTACATCAAAGTTTTGGAAATCCTTTTAGAAGGGTCTTGGTACCAAAGTTCATCTCAGTTCATATTTTTATTTGCAGAGGTATGGTCAGGAAGAGAGGACTATTTCGAACCTTTAGGATATGTTAAGAGAATGTGTTTTTGACTTCAAAGGCAGTTGGGATAAACACTTATCGTTGATCAAGTTTGCCTACAATTGCAGTTACGATTCTAATATACTTATGGCCCCATTTGAGGATTTTTTTGGTCAAAAATGTAGGTCACCAGTAGGTTTGTTTAAAATTGGTGAAGCCGCTTTGATTGGGCTAGATATTATGTTTGAGGCCATGGAGAAATTTTAGTTGATTTGTACGAGATTGAAGAAGATTAGAGTCATTAGAAATCTTATATAGATGTAAGAAGGAGAGATCTTGAGTTTGAAGTTGATAATATTATTTATTTGAAGGTTTCACCCATGAAGAAGATGAAGAGATTTGGCAAAAAAGGAAGCTTAGTCCCTGATATGTGGGTTGCTATAGGATATTAAGTCTTGTAGGGAAGGTAGTGTATGAGCTTGAGCTACTGCAGACTTGTCATCAGTTCACCTATTGTTCCATGTATCCCTATTAATGATGGGTATGGATGATTTACCTCTTGTAATCCCTCTAGAAAGCACAAACATTCAGAATAGCCTTTCATTCGAAAAACTTTCAGTAGAGATTCTTGATCACTAAATCCTAGACTAAGGAACACAAAGTTTCCTTGGTAAAAGTTATGTGGAAAAATTAGTCTGTTGAGGGTGTCACTCGGGAAGTAGAAGCAGACATACAAACCAAGTATCCTTACCTCTTCTCCACAAACTCAGATTCCGCCTAAGGTAACTATCTTCCTTAATTCAATTCTTTTCTAGTCTTAGTTTCATCCATGTTATTTTCTTCATGTCAATTCAAGTATTCGCAGATTAGTTCAGTCACACATTATGTTATAGATTCAGTCATACTATTTTGATTCAGTTGTTCATGCTCGTATCTAGTCTCAGTTCCTCGGTATCCTGAGTTTAACTAGCCTCATTAGAGGATAAATGTTCCCAAGGGGATATATTGTGATACCCCGTACTTTAGTGGTTCCATTTTGCACTTTAAAAGTGTATAACTATAGATACGTGTATAATTTTCCAACTCTAGACCCACCAAATTTTAGATAATTGAATCAGATTTCCAATAATACTAATTTTACATTAATTCGATACTCAGGTGGGAAGTTATGGCTTTTTGGTGTAAGGCAGTAGGCCAATGCGATAGCACCGCATCATGGTGGAGGGTAAATTCACAATCGTCCTTTTTCCTGTAAAGCACGGTGATTATGCTGCATTATGGCGAACCATAAAATCCCACTCATCCTTTTCCGGTAGCTCACTTTTATTAGGCAATATCACGCTAGGAATCATGTGGGAGCATAGAACCACATCGCGGTGGAGTGTAAAATCGCACTCATCCTTTTCTAGTGACACAGTATGATTACACCCGTTATGCCATGTCGTGTCGTAGTGGAAAGTTAGGATTTCTTGTTCCAAACATCATTTTCCAAAGGGAAATTTACTGGAAAAAGGGACAAGTTCCATTTTGGGATTTACTATAATTTCTAAAATGGCACCACGGTCCAAGGTGTGCATTACTCCATTCACCTAGGAGCCACCAAGATGTACTGCGATTTGTGGGAATCTATTGGTGGAGTGGTATGGAGATAGACATAGTAAAATTTGTGGCTAAGTATGCAACTTGCCAGTAGGTTAAGGTAGAGCACCTGGTGGCACATTGTAGGAGTATGGTATTCCCACTCAAAAGTGGGAAGAGGTTAATATAGACTTTCTGATAGGATTACACCATTCACGTCGATAGTATGCTTTGATTTGGGTTATTGTAGATAGATTGACCAAATCGGCCAACTTCTTGCCAGTTCACACATCTTACATAACTGAAGATTTTAATAAGTTGTATATCATAGAGTTGGTTAGTTTTCATGGAGTTCCCTTGTCTATCATCTTAGAAAGGGGTACTCAGTTTACCTTTTAGTTTTAAAAAGCACTTTAGAAGGGTCTTGGTACCCAAGTTTATCTCAGTTTAGCTTTTCATCCGCATAGATATAGTCAGGAAGAAAGGACCATTCAGACCCTAGAGGATATGTTGAGCGAATATGCTATTGACTTCAAAGGCAGTTAGGATGACCACTTGTTGTTAATCAAGTTTTCCTATAATAATAGTTACAATTCTAGTATACATATGGCCCCGTTTGAGGCTCTTTATAGGCGGAAATATAGGTCACCAGTCAGTTGGTTCAAAATGGGTGAGGCTACTTTGTTTGTGCCAGATACCGTGTTTGAGTCCATGGAGAAAATTCAATTGATTTGAGAGAGATTGAAAAAGCTCAGAATTGTCAGAAATCTTATACAGATGTAAGAAGGAGATATCTTGAGTTTGAAGTCAACGATCTTATTTATTTGAAGGTTTCATTCATGAAGGGGGTGAAGAGATTTTCCAAAAAGGGAAAGCTTAGTCCCTGATATGTGGGTCCTTATATGATATTAAGTCGTGTGGTAAAGGTAGTGTATGATCTTTAACTACCTGTAGACTTGTCATCAGTTCACCTAGTGTTCGATGTATCGTTATTAAAGAGGTGTATGGATGACTTAGGTGTTGTAGTCGCTCTAGAAAGCCCAGATATTCAGAATAACCTTTCATACGAAGAACTTCTAGTAGAGATTCTTGATCTCCAGATCCTAGACTATGGAACAAAGAAGTTCCCTTGGTCAAAGTTCTGTGGCAAAATTAGTGTGTTGAGGGTGCCACATTAGAAGCATAAGCTGATATGCGAACCAAGTATCCTTACCTCTTCATCACAAACTCAGATTCATCCTAAGGTAACAATCTTTCTTAGTTCAGTTCTTTTCCAGTCTCAGTTTCATCCATGTGATTTTCTTCATGTCAATTAAAGTATTTGCAGATTAGTTCAGTCATACATTATGTTTTAGATTCATTCATATAGTTTTGATTAAGTTGTGTATTCTCGTATATAGTGTTAGTTCTTCGGTATCCTTAGTTTAACTAGCCTCATTAGAAGATAAATGTTCCCAAGGGAGAGATATTGTAATACCCTATACTTTTCTTAGTTTTATTTATCTCCTAGTATGTCAAGGGTCAACTTTTAAAGTGTATAACTCTAGATAGGTGTATAATTTTCCAGCTTTAGACCCACCAAATTATAGATAATTGATTCAGATTTTCAATAATACCAATTTTACCTAAATTCGATACTCAGGTGGGAAGTTACGACTTTTTTTATGTAAAGTAGTAGGCCAATGTGATTGCACCGCATTATGGTGGAGGGCAGATTCACAATCATCCTTTTTTCAGTGAAGCACAATGATTATGCTGCATCATGGTGAACCCCAAAATCCCATTCATCCTTTTTCAGTAGCTCACGGCTATTAGCCAATGTCGCGCCAAAAATCATGGTAAAGCATATCACCACATCATGGTGGAGTGAAAAATGGCACTCATCCTTTTCTCGTACGTAACGCAATTATGTCGCGTCACACCATAGTGCAAAATGGAACTCGTCCCTTTTCTAGTAAGCCACCGCGATGGTGCCATGTCGCACTGCGGTGCAAAATTGGGATTTCTAGTACTGAACTTGATTTTCCAAAGGGCAATTTAGTCTTTTTCCAAGCCCCCAATTCATGAAAAACACTAGATTAAACCAATTCTAAGCATAATACGCTCATTATTTATCAAATTTCTCCTAAATAAACCCTAGAATTTCAAATTTCAATTCTTAAGAAATCCAAATTCCACCATTCTTTTTCAAAGATAACCCAAAATTGAAGATTCCCATTCAAGATCTTAAAGAAAAAAATCTCCTAGAGAATAAATAGGAACTAAAAGTTCAAGCTTCTTTGTCTATTCATTAATTAAGGTATGTGGGGTTTGCAACAAGGATAATTCTTTCATCATTGTGTCCAAAATTAGTTTTTGAAGTTAATTTCACATGAATTTATATGAGTTTCAAATTAGGTTCATACCCAAATTGTTATTTGAAGATTATGATCTTACAAGTGATTTAGATGGTGAATTGCATGTGTACTTTCTTATTTTTATTTCTGAGACATTATTTTCTAGATTTAGAATTGAATTTTAAAGAATTTCATTACCAAGCATGAACTTTATGGTGCTTTGGGATGAATTTGGTGCATGGGTTATTAATCCCTAGTTTTAAAATTGATATTTCAAAAATGACCATGCTTTAAGCATCTGATGATTAGTTTATATTCCGATTTTTATCAATATTCAATCCTTTGATCTCAGCTAAGACATGGAATCCACTTTATAGTTTTATTACAGTTTTGAGTAAACAGATACACAAGTGGTTTTAATTATAAACCCTTATAGTTGTTTTAAAAGTGGATTTCCTATAGAATAAGCATACATATTAAAGGGACTAGTATTTAGCACGGAGTTGGGTATGTTCACATACCCCTAAACTACGTGACAACACTAGTTTAGATTATCTAATTTTTCCTATTTCTATATGGATGATAGTTACAAATGTGATCACTTAGTTAGGCTATACTCCTTGGTAAGAGTATGACATATCTCCCCAATGTGAGGTTTTCCCACAAGGAAACTATATGTTGGACACTATGATAGCTCACATAGTGTATTCTGGTTTGAAGAACCTCCCTACCGAAAAGAGTAATCCTAATAGAAAAGCTTTTAGAAACTAAGTGTAAAGGCTTACAATTTTATTCAGGTGTTGTTTTGCATAAGTCATTACCTATAAGATTTTAGCTTTTAGTTTACAGATATAAAAGTAAGTCTCCTTGGCACTTAGGCAACATGATTTAAAGGTAGAATACAAGTACAACTTTAGAATTAAGTGTTATGACTCACAAGGTGTATACAACATACTTTACTATTCATGATTATAATTCTTAGTTTTCAATTGTTCAAGCTAATGTGAATCATCTACATTTACCATGCATTCTTTAAAAGTTTATATTACCATTGAGGTATTGTTTTAATTATGCATTCACCCCCATATGCTCAGTGCATTCCAGAAGTACTGATCCACATATATGTCTATGTTCTATAATGTTTAATAATATAGGTTTAGAAGTTCAGTGTCAGTAGCATGAGTGATTTCGAGCATCTACATCTTGACAGTCGGTGACTCCTCATAGTTCGGGACCCAACTATTCAGTTTCTTAGCTTATTAGAGTAGTTAGTTTAGTATTTTGAGTCAATTCAAAGCAGTTGGGGGGTTTTTCCCAGTGGCTCTCTAATTGTTAGTAGAAGAGGCTTGTCAGATTTCTAGTCATAATTCAGATTTCCAGAGTTGATTGTTAAGACTTTTGAGCCTAATATTTTAAAATATTATGTTCTGATAATTTCAGCTTAGATCTGATAGACTTCCACATTGATTTTTTTATATTTCTCCATTAGAAGTTATAGTTTTAGAAGATGGCTTACAGGGGTTAGCTTGAGACTACTTGTAGTCTTAAGCACTGTGTGATATCTCATGACATATTTTTGGTGCATTACCATAGCTAAGCCATAGAAGGTGGCAGTCCCAGGAGGAATAAACCCAAAAACTCATATTTACCGATATGAGGGGTCTTGTTGACCATATATGTTTGCCATATTTTATATGTGGGGATGTACTAATCATCCCATGGGATATTCTCTTGTTGTGCGACTACACGCACTAGGGCCCTTTCAGTATTGGGTGCTGAAACCATATGGCTCGTGGGTGGTTAGGATGGCAAAGCTATATATCTCAAGTATAAAGGTTTTAAATGCATACTAAACCCAATTCCCTTTCCTGACACTTATATATGTATGGTTGTATGCATTATGGATGGTTTTACTTGGTTTTAAAACTGGAATTATTTTATCCTTATCCTTAGGTTCATGTTAGTGGTTATTTGTTAACCCTGTCTAGTGGTGGCTATATACCCATACTATATAGAAATCAACCGTTTAACTCTTCCTAAATAGTGATTAACTCGGGGATAGCCTTTCGATTAAAGTGGTGACCTTTCATCTATTTGGAAGTCATTATTTCATGTTAGTAATTTCATTGGACATTTTTATGTAATTTGGATATTGGTTTTGGCCATGGTTGGGGGAATGTCCCAACCAAATTTGTTTACTCCTTCAGATAAAGGCTTTTTGGTACTTCTGGGGATTGGTATGGGTGGGATCGATATTGGTGTTGTCCTTGGCATTAGAATAAGTTGGTGGGCTGACATCATTGGATAATATTTTTTGTCATTTCTATCATATTACATTTTGGGATTGATTTTCATATTATGGTTTGGTATTCCTTTTGGTTTATGGCCTATGATTTGGTTTTGTATGGTTGGGCAGTTGGTGTGGTATAATTGGACTCGGTTGGATCGACTATGGGTTGTGACCCTATCCTAGAGTATTAATGAGAACAATAATGCTATCTGGTAATGTGTTTGATATTTAGCCATCTAAGGCTGGATATAGGTAGTTAGGTTGGGTAATAGGGGGCGGTCGTGGTCCTAATTGGACTTGGGATGCCCATTATAACATGGCATGGGGTCGGGTCATATCAAGTTGGTATGAAAGCCTAGGTTCATGGTTAACAGGGAAGTTTACAAAGCTGTGTCAAGTTGAGTCTCTTTTAAAGGTGTGAACCACACCACACTTATAAGAAAGAGGTTGCAAGACATTTCAAAATATTTCACTTTCTTGTTATTCTATCTTCGAGCTTGAGTTCTAAATCCTAGAATCTTTGCTTATCCTTATTTTTTCATCTTTCAGATCATGCCTTGGGATCATAAATATAAGAAAATTCTTTCATCCCATCTAGAGATAATGCTGAAGGGGTGGGTCCAACATCTAGAGTACATCTTTAATCTCATGGTCCTATTCCTGATAGTGCTGGAGTTCCTCCTATTCTTTTTAGTTCTTCTTTGGTCCCTCAAAATAGCGTGATGAATGCAGAATTTCATCAATCTCTCTATATTAGTTATTAATTAGTTATTGCTCGGGCTGAGTAGGGTACGACTGGTGCTTTGTCTGCTGAGATCATAAGGGTTGGTCAATATATGAAGAAACGTCCTTTAACTTTTACTGCAATGAAGGTTGAGGAGGATCCACAGGGCTTCTTAGATAAGATAAGAAAGATCTTTTGGGTGATACAAGCTACTAATGTAGAGGGGGTTAACTTTATAACTTATCAACTCAAGGATGTTACTTATTAGTGGTATAAGGAGTTGGATAGGTATAGAGGTGATATAGAAGAGGAAGGGTTGTAGGAGGCCTTTTCTAATGCCTTTTTGGATCGATTCTTTCCTCAAGAAGTGAGAAATATATTTTGAAGTTCCATCAGCTATCAAGTTATGCTCCTAATTTGGTAGATGATATGAGGTCGAGAATTAGGAAGTTTGCTACTTGGTTGAATAAAGATTTGAGTTTTGAGAGCAAGACTTCCTTATTGATTAATGATATGGACATATTGAGGTTGATTGTTCATATACAGCAGGTTGAGGATGAAAAGAAGAAGCAGGCTGAGTTTGGGGATAGGCAGGGAAAGAGGAGCAAGTTTTCTAATCAGGGAGGTGCTTAGTCTTAGGGTGGCAGGGATGGTGGCAATGACAGAAAAAGAAGTAGGGAAGTTCTTCCCCTTTTTCTGCTAGTTCTTCTTATTAGTCGGGAGATGAGCGTCATCAAGGTGGTGATAATTCTTGGGCACATATTTCCCAATCTTAGGTAAGTAAAGGTCAGTTAATTTTTATGTGTCCTCCTTATTGATTTTGTGGTTGCCTTTATTAGGGCTATTGCAAGGAAGGAAGGGACAAATGCTTCAAGCATAGCTAGGTAGGCTATTAGCATAAGGATTATTTGATCAATATGGTTGCTACGGGGGATATTAAGATTCCTTGGGTTCATCTTCTGCTTCTACACCTGGTGGGTTTGTATCTGCTTCTATTGCTACTCCTAGTTCTAGTGTTTGTCGGAATAAGTTTTTTGCTTTGGTATCCCAACAAGAACCTGAGGCATCACCTGAGTCACTACTGGTATGTTATTTCTCTTATTTCATGATGTATATTATTTTCTTGATCCAGGGTATTCTCTTTATTATGTGACTCCATATATGGTTATGTATTTTGGTTTTGATCTTGAAGTTATCTTAGATCTTTTTTCTCTTTCTACCCTGGTAGGTGACTCTGTTATTGCTAAGAGAGTCTATAGGGGGTGTATGGTATCTGTTGGTAGCAAGCAAACCTTGGCGAATCTGCTTGAGTTGGATATGGTAGATTTTGATGTAATTATGGGTGTAGATTGGTTGCATTTTTGTTATGCATCTATTGATTATTAGCCCATAGGGTTATCTGTAAGTTTCCTAGTGAACCGGTCATAGAATGGGAAGGTAGTTCCTTAGATCCTAAGGAGAGGTTTATTTCTTATCTTAGAGTTCGGAGGTTAATCTCTAAGGGTTATCTTTATCACTTGGTTTGAGTTAATGATTCTAACTTAGAAGGTACTTCTTTGTCTATAGTCCCTATGGTTAATGAGTTTCCAAAAGTCTTTGCAGATGATATTCCAGGTGTTTCCCTGGATAGGGAAATAGAGTTTGGTATTAATTTGCTTTTGGACACTTGTCCAATATCTATTCCTCTATATAGTAATGCTCCAGCTGGGTTGAAGGAACTTAAGGAGAAGCTTAAGGATCTTCTGGATATGGGGTTTATTCTACCTAGTATTTCTCCATAGGGTGCACCGGTGTTTTTTGTGCACAAGAAAGATGGTTCCCATCGGATGTGCATTGATTATAGACAGTTGAACAAGGTGACGGCCAAGAACAAGTATCATCTTCCTTGGATAGATGACTTGTTTGACCAGTTACAGGGTGCTAAGTTCTTCTATAAGATAAATCTTCCTTCTAGGTACCATTAGCTTAAGATTAGGGAAGTGGATATCCCTATGAAAAATTTTTATACTTGGTATAGGCATTTTAAATTCTTGGTGATGTCATTTGGGTTGACTAATGCTCCAGCAGCTTTATGGACTTGACTAATAGAGCTTTCAAGCAGTATTTGGATATCTTCATCATTGTGTTTATTTATGACATTCTAGTTTATTCAATAAGTAAAGTGGATCATGCTAATCACCTCTGTGTCGTATTATAGACCATAAAGGAACAATAGTTGTATACCAAGTTCTCTAAATGTGAGTTTTGGTTGAATGTTTTGACTTTTTGGGGCCTTATTATTTCTAGGAAAGGGATCATTATGGATCTATAGAAGGTTGTTGTGGCGAAGAGGTGGCCTAAGCCCATGACTTTATCTGGTATTCGAAGTTTCTTGGGTTTAGCCGGGTTTTATAGGAGGTTTGTGGAAACCTTTTCTTCAATAGCTGCTCCTTTGACTAAGTTGAGTGAAAAAAAGGTTAAGTTTTCTTGGTCGAATGCTTTGGAAGGGAGCTTTGAGAAATTAAAGGATAAGTTAACTTCGGTTCTAATCTTGACTTTCCCGAAAGGCAATGATGGATTTGTGGTTTATTGTGATGCATCTTGGGTAGGGCTTGGTTGTGTTTTTATTGTGGTTGGAGATGGACCAGTTCACAACTTTATCAGTTCAGCTTGTTGTACTACAAACCAGTTCACTACTTAGTTTAGTAATATGAAACTGGGGGTTACAAATCCTGCAGCAACAACTAATGCAGTTAATCATAAGAGTACTTGGTGTGAGATTACATCTTTCAGTTGTAAAAATTATGATTACATCTTACGCTTTCAATTATGAATGTTATTCATTCTTTCACAAGCATAAGGGGCTAAAAATTCTTAGATAGGGTTGATTAAACCCTAACAAATCGACAAGGTAGGGGAAGTGTTGTCTTGCCTCAAATCCTATTGGGACGGACAGGCACCCATAGTCTTGAAGGCCCAAGAGAACAAATCCTTAAACTTGTACTTCTCATGTAGGTAACTATAATAACCAAAGGGTTTTCCATTCATGGATATAATACACTAATGAGAAATAAATGACAAGACCAAAACTATATATACCAGACTTGGCTGTTGGGGCCATAACATCTAAAAGATAAGACACTATTATGCTTAACTATACATTGGCCGACAAAGCCTCTAAAAGATAAAAAGACACCTATATAAGGTCAGTACAAATCCCTGCCATACTATTAACTTCTGTACAATACAAAAATATATAGAATAGACTCGAAAAGCCCCGAATAAATCTGGAGCTCACTAATAGCCGTTGGATGTATTGGGCTCCTACTGAGAAGGTGCATTAGCTGAAGCACCTATGCTTGCAGCATAAAATACAAGTCCCCTATAAGGGGCATCTGTATGAAAATATGTACTGAGTATATAAGGCTGGAGGTAACAATACATAATAAAAGAGCTCAATAGAAATCAGATATAAGTGTATAAATAGTGCTAGTAGGACACCTTATAGATACTTGTGGGACCATGAACATTACATTATATTATTCAATTTTACTCTTCTTACTGCATAATCTTTGTAAACCATAGAATAAAAATGACCAGTTGATCAATGGTAAATAGACAAATTAGGATTGGCCTATACTAGGCTTACACCCCTGAGTTGCCACCCATAAATAAACATTGGGATCGGCCCATGCTAGGCTTACGCCCCTAAGCTGCCACCTACATATAAAGTATCGGGATTGGCTTATGCAAGGATTATGCCCCTGAACTGCAACCCGTTTATAAATTTGTGTTACTTAGTTTATTTAGACTTTAAGACTGTTACTTTGGTGGTCATAACATTATGGTACCTTGAAACAATAATCTACCAATAAGTGACATGAAAATTGGAACTTAATGCAATAACAATATGGTAGGGAGCTGTTGGCACACAAATAAAGTGTTTAGGAGCTGAAAATAATACATGGATCTTTTTTGAGTAAACGGAGAACTCCTAAAATTTTCTAGTGAAAATATACGTGCAAGCTTAATAATAATCATGTATTGAGGTGTTTTAACACATTAGAGAGTGGGAACAAGGTCATTAACACATTAGAGAGTGGGAACAAGGTCATTGGCTACATCGGATGTAATACGCTGCTATTATGTATCACTTGTTATAGGATAACCTTTGAAGCTTATTTGATAGAACAAATGTTCGATTTCGTGCCAAAGAGGGCAAAATAGAGTATGTCTTACATACCTAGTCGTACAACTTTGAAACTAACATAACTTGACTTCCCACTTTTGGATTACTTATCTACAAAGAAATATATCATAAACTAATAGTAGCAACCAATTGACACATTTGGGCTATTTAACTTCTCCAAAATAGTGTCTGGGCAGTAAGCCCTTAATTTATCAATCAAGGGTGTTATTTTAACCCTTTTCTTCTCCAATTACATCCACATACCATACATATTCTTATAATATTCCCTGATACAACTTTAGGTTTATTACACCGTCCAAATAATACATGAAACAGAATAGGCAGTATATATATACAACCATTAGTTCGGTGGTGTTCCACCACACACTTCTTCTATATTTCAATACAAAATAATCACACCTTTCCCCAACATCAACCTGCAAGTCCCAAAATACACACACAGAATAGTCCACAAAACAACCCCAAATCCATTTTGTTGTTGCAATTAATTATTGAACTCACCATTCCTTGAGTTCTTAGCAACAGTATATGTCCAATGTTCTACCAATACAGATATACAGGAAAAGGCAAAAATGGATAGTAGCCATACCTTAATTTCTATGGTTGTTTAGTCTCTTAATGTGTTTCTCTTCAATTGCTTAATACCTTCACACAGAAACCAAAAGAGAAAAGAGAAATCTATAATAACTAAGAATAATGGAACTGTCAAACTTATGGAGGGTTGTCCTATAATTTAATCATGAAGAACATAATTCTCATAGTTTCCTTAAGATAAGCTCATGACTTGTTCACTTACCTTTAGCTTGGAAGGAAGGTAAATCCCAAGAACCCTAGTAGAGTTATAGGGATTCTATATAGCTAAGAGACAGCAAGAGAGAAAACCTAGAAAGTTATTTTTTGTCTAAGTTAAAATGAGCAAAAGGGGATGATTTTAACCCATTTAAAGAGAGCTACTCTTGGCCGACTTTCTTGTCCATTTTTGGTCCATACTTTGTCAAGTAGGTGATGCACCTTCTTTCCCATTATACTGGACCTTTATGGGTCTAAAACTTTTGGGCTCTTTCTGCTTATTCTCCTCCTTTTCTCTCCTTTAATTTGGGCCAAAATTTATTCGACTAGGTGGTAGTATACTTGGCCCAATAAGCTGGTCAAGGGATCCTTAGTAGGTGAAGCACCTAGTTAGTTCTTAGGTTGGTCAAAAGGTCAAAGTAGGTGACGCATCTACTAGCTTAAATAAGTCAAACAAGAACCTTAACAAAATATTCCATTTTCAGTTCTTAACCTCTTTAATCTAACTTAAAACTTGTATATATTTTGTTACTTTAAACTTTAGATTCAAATACTAGATTACGATCCTAGGTTTAAATAGTTGTATTGATGTTAACTTGGTCACATCACATCAATATGTATGGGTAGTATCTAGAACTCCATTTACACCATCAATACTTGCGTAGCAAATCTTGTCCATTATCTATACCAAAAGGCTATACCAAGTCTCATATAATTAGAATGAGTTCATGCTAAAATATGGGGTATAACAAGTACTACGCTATTCTGAACCAATAACCAAGCATGAGTTTTATTATCTTCACTCTAATAGCTATCTTAGTGATTGCAAACATTAGGATCCCACCCAGATTATTGATTCTTTTTCCAAAAAGAAGTAGCGTCTAGGAGAAGATAATTACAACAACAATTTGAAGTTTAAATGTCGATCCATGTTACTAGGTATTATCTAAGTAAGATGGTTAATTGTAAACTAATAAATAGAGACTCAAAAGGTAATAGTTAACTTGGATCTAGTATAAGGGTTAGTAAGGCGACATCCTAAGAATCAAAAGGTAAAGGGTGAAATTTGTCAACTAGTTCACAAGACAGTTGGTGGTACGTAACTTATTATATTCTTCATGAAAGGTATCAGGTTGGTTAAAAAAAGCATGATAAGCCTACGGAGTATAGAAGCTAGGGGGAACATAATCCTAGTGTTGACCGACGACTGTTTATTGTAAAAGTTAATATATGCTTCTTGTTCGATATTGATACTTCAATCCCCCCATTTATTTTTCTTGTTTTGCCCGTTGATTACAACAGCTGAAATCCGAAATTCCACGTGTTCCTTTGGGATTTGACCCCAACCTTTATTGGGTTACTATATTTGACTGCGACAGCATAACTTCAGATTGAAGGTGTATCTTGGGTGTTACTAGACATGTTCTACTGACCAAGTATAAATATAGACATAATACTAAAATCTAGAATAAAATGTGAACTTATAAATATTAATTTAACTTCATTATTTCCTATCCTATTCTCATTCCTCTCGCTAGTGACTATAAGACTCATGATACGACACTTATTACTAATTGACCACTTCATTATCATTATATTTCACCCCTGACTACGTATCAGCTAGTTATCGATATGACACCAAGAACCTGCATTCTTACAAAAAAACACATATGTCAATTAATAACATAATTAAGTCAACCTAAATCACAACCATCCATATTTGGATATCATTTAAATCAGGAAGCACACAAGATCAGATTTATACATATTAACACTTAGTCAAAGGTCAAACCCACCATAATAGCTCGTAAGAGAAATTTTGTTTGTCATTATGGTATGATTTCTTGTTGTCTTACAACATTAAGTAATAACAAACCTTAAGTACAATGTATAAACCATTAAGTCAACTCGCCAATTCTCTTAAGGAACCACCAGAATATCATTAACCAGTGGTCCACACAAATAATCCAAAATATGAATGATAATATATAGCCCAAATTGCTAAAAATAAACCATCAAAGAGTCTAAAAACAAACTATGAATAAGAATATATATCCTAAATCACTCAAAAAATTGGTAAACTATCCACAAATAACAGTGTACACACATGCAAGGGTCTTATATCTTCCCACTAGCCATGATCAGTAGGGAACAAGCTTGGTCTATGTACCAATATACTAGGGAACTAGTGTCTGGCCACCCTTATCCCAAACCAAGTGTTATACCACCCTTATTCAAACATCTCCACCCTTATCCTCCCTAAAATCCACTAATTCAATAATCATCAATCTTTATTAAATAACTCACGAATAATAACTAGTACTATCAAAAAGTACAATTATATAATGAGTTAAATCAGCCTCATTTACGTATCAACACAGTCCTTTTTACCAATCTCATTATAGGCTACCAATTTAAAAACTTACATTCAATAATTAACAAGCTCATCATTCCTTAGTATGTATTGCAACTAAATAAACAAATAGTCAATTAATATGCACACATACAACCAAATAGAGCTTTAACACCAATTCAACCATAACTTAAACCTATTTCAAGGAAAGTCAACTACTTATTACATTAACTTTAATCAACCAACACCTATTCGACAAATAATGGTGTCCAATAACCAACCAATAGCCAATACAAAGTCATACATACAACTAATCCAGTTAAATTCCTAAATATATATATATGTATATATATAATCTTGCCTAATTCTCTTACCAGGAATACCAACACACTATATTTCACAATTTCCACTGAGGGCTTATATTGTATAGTTTAAGTATCACTAATTGAATAACAAAAAGGCATTAAAAGCAACTTTCTTGCCAACTCATCTCCACTTAAGAATTATCACTCAATTATATACCAATTCAGTCCCACTTTGCTAATTAATTGGCATAATAAGGAAATAACAAGTAATCATAAGTAAAAGTTTGCGACATAATTACATTAACACTAAATTCATTCGTGTTTTCCTTATATTACCTTTTTAAATCCATCATGTTTGCAAGACTAAGCATGAAATCTCTTATCAATATATATTATAAATACATTTTCTAGTTGAGGCCACTACCCAAATTAAACCTATTCTACCTTGGTGCCAAGCTATTGTTATTAAGGTATATGACCAGTTCTAGAAATTTTTGGTGTGATTCCAAAACTCAATCTTCAATATTTACCCTCTCACAATATGTCTCTCCTTTGTCATTAATTCTATAGCTAGGGAAAAAGCTAGAGTCTTCTTGGATAGAGGTAATGTCCTTGTTTAAATTTTAAAGGATAAAGAATTTTAAAATTTATTAATGGACTACCTGATACCCTAATGTAGCATCCAGCTGCAACACCCTAGATTTTTGCCTCTAAAATTTTTGAGTATTGAACTCATTGGCTAGGGTAAGACTTTGGTAATAAGTAATGGAAAATCTATACTAGGGAAATGGTGTCATTCATTGCCAAACCAATATTTGTTCTCTAAGTTTCTATCCTAAGCACGTTAGGTACCTAATGATCCATAAGGTGAGGTCACAAGTCATAGGGTTTGACTCATGACCAATCCAATGAGATGAACCAAGGTTGCTATCTTAGTAACGACAAAGTGTCACAACCTAAACCAGGTCCTGACCGTGATGGGTATCTAAAGACCCACATGGACCAGAGATCACCCCTTCACCTAATCTAGCTAATACAACATCCTCAATTGTCGGATAAATTCTGAACATATAATAAGATAACATAAAATATAAATCAATAATAAGTCATGATAAATCTATACCAACCATTGATAACTGAATAATCACTTGTCACAAACAGCCAACCTAACCACCCAAGTCCATAGAAATCTAACAAAGGCTCGATAAAACCAAAGGTGAATACAATGTCAAGACATGCCTCCCAAAAATAGCCAAAATCAATATCCAAAATATATTCGAAATGTAAAAAAGGAAACCACAATATGAACTGGGGTCTTTCAAAGGATGAAAGTTCACCACTTCAATCCGACTCGCAAGCAAATCCTGAATCCAAGTCGCTGAGTAGGAGGTGTAAAAGTATGGCCAATTACTGCATCACTTATAGATAAAACGTCTAAAGACAATTAGCGGTTGGAGCGCTAGCATATAAATTAGGGATAGAGGAATAAAATAATGCCATAAAACTATTTTAAAACAAATATAACATTCAATGCATAATATAATACAAATACATATACAGATATAATACCATAATGAGGTAGGGAACAACGCTTAGCATGAACTTTGAAAACCTTAACCTGGGTTATGTAACAAAATCATCATAAAATAAGGCAACGATGGGTTATATGGGCCCAACTTTCCCTTAGTTAGAAGGGCCCCAGTATGTAGCGCCATAAACCAGAGAATATCCATATTCATATACGTCTTTATGGGAGACTCAAACCTCCAAGCATAATTAAGGTGACTTAAGTGTATCTAATTTGAAGGACTCAAACCTCGCATTCGTATAACCAATATGGGGGACTCAAACCTCTCGGTCGTTTAGACACTTGCACCAACTAGCGCAATGTCCAATGTTAGTCCTTTAGGACCCCCACTTATGGCCCGACTACATATCTCATTTTACAGCCTAATTTAAAATATTTATTTCACAATAATATCATCAATACAGTTTCTTACCAAAGGAATCCCATTGGTATCATCATACCAACCTCATTTGCAAGAGTACAATATGCCAATACAATTATTACATCAGTTTGGGACTTTAGGATGCAAACCCTGAGCCGATCAAATCCCTAATGTTTTAATTCAATTAAATTTATGGCCATTAAAGCCTTTAGTAGGTACTTCATCTATCATTATCATGGTTATGCCAAACCCTTAGTTCAAAACACAATTCAACTTGTGATAATATCATTCACATTAGCAATTTCATAAATAGATTGAAGGCATTCTATTATTAAAGACAAAATTATAAAATTTATGGTTCAACAATAGCCCCTTAATTCAATCACCATTCCCATGCACCCATATGTGAAAAACCATAAATAAAAATGGACATAATCACAATTTAAACCAAAGAAAACAACACTCAATAATATACATTCAAACCCCTTAACCTTGATTTTAAAAATACCATTAATGATTTATGAACAATGCTTTAAACATTTTCTTTAAGGAAACTAACAATGAGGGAGGATTCACATGCCTTAATTATGAAGATTCACGAAAAGAAATTGACTGTTGAACCCTTAAACAGACGCTTTGGAGAAACCCTAGATAATTTTGCTTGAGAGGATTTTGAGAGAGAAAAGAGGATGTTTAATCTTGTAAAGTATAGAATGAATGCCCCCAGAGTGTTTTAAGGACGTCGGTCCTTAAGGGTTTTAAGTGGAAAATATACAAAGTACCCTCAACTAAAACTGTAAAAAGGTCGTCCTTGGTTACAAGTTGACCCATCAAAGCATCACCACATCATAGGACTCATAGCCATGAGTCGTATCCAAGAAAGGAATTTGAACATCTACACACTATCCATCTTATGAATTCATGATCCTACTCATGATCTAGCTATATGACTTGTATGGTCTAGTTATATCTAAGACAGAACCCAAAGTGATTAGATACTGGACAACATATGACTCAAACCTACTACTCATAATATTGTCTTATGACTCATAATGAGTTACTCATACTCAGGGAAGAACTTAGCCAATTACACACTAGTTTGGTTATGAGTTAGGTCCTAAGACCGGTAACATACTATATAACTCACATAATGAGTTGTCAATAGGGAAGTGAGCTCAAAGCCCAAGAAATTTTCAAGGATAAAAATTTGAGTTGTTTTAGTCTCCCTACTTAGGTTTATTCATCCTCGAATAATTGGTCAAGGAAAAATGCAGAGAGAAGGCATCTCAATAACAACTAGACCCTACTCCTTCAAAATCATTTTCCTTGTCCTTCACTTGTTAATCCTTCTTGATTCATGTGGCTTTTTCCCTAAGAACATTTAATTTATACACTGCAATGATACTTATCTAACTTATGAATGATTCTTTGTTTTGTGTGTTACATTTGTTCTCTTTAATTTGCAAAGCTATTCTTTATGTTAGTGTTGCCCCAGTGGCCATGAGTTAACAGATTCATGCTTAATTTACTCTTAGTTTAGAGTTCTTACTTTTCAATGAAGCCAAAAGGGGGAATAATGAGTACATATAGTAGGGGACCAGGTACCAAGTGTTTTCTGGGAATGTGAATGACATGTAGATAGGGGGAGTAAAGGGAGTGATGTTCTAAATACATGAAAGAAAAAGGTGGGTGGTTATTTTTGATGTGGTGACAGGGGAAGTATACAAATAATAAATTATGGAGCATATTTCCTATAGTTTTTGCTGTGAATAACAACAAAGGAACACATCCCTATGTTGTATGATAGAGAAAGAATTATAACATGGGGAACATTAATCTTCAGGTGCTAATCACACTGATTAAATATGAAGATTGTGCACAGATGCTCAAAGTTGAATGGTTGGCTTATCATCATCAAAAATGGGGAAAATTGCTATATGTAGTTTTGATGATGAGTAGCTAACTGCAAGGGACAAAGTCCCTAGATGTGCAAGATAAACTATAGCTGGTATACGTTGTCTACACCATTTTGTCCTCTTGTGTAACAAACTTGTAGGTGTTATTTTGTACCGATTAGGATAGCTAGTTCAATGATCTTTCATCCCTAATCATCACTCAGCTATAAAATAAAAAAGACACCTCTTCATTAAATAGTTTTTTCACATTTCTAAAAAGTGGAAAGAGGTAGCAAAAACTCCATATCAAGATTTCTCAAGAATTGCTTATGTTGTTTTCTTTGTAGTATTCTTAATGAATGAGTGAGTAATGATTTGTAACTTAATACTCATGGTATAAGAGTAGTGTTTTCTTTGGTTGTGAAAGGTGCTTAGGTAGAGTTGCATAAGTATGAGGCAAATTAGAGTTAATTAGAGTAGAGGGTCCTTGGTAGAGATGATAAGATGAGCTTGTAGAAGAGTTGCAATAAGAGAAAAGATCCTAGAGGTAGTTTGAAATCTGGACTGTAATTAGGAGGTTCATTATAGTGGAATTCTTTTGTTCTTGTGAGAGCAAGCCATAGAATTTCCCTTCTCGAGTTTCCATGTAAAGTTTATACTCTTCTTGCAATGTCTCTTACTTCCTAGTTATTTTGAAGTACTTTTCCTATGATTGATTTTGAGTGACCTAGTCTTTTGCAGTTTAGTAAAACCCCCAAGGGTTTCAACAATTGGTATTAGAGCCAGTTCACTTTAAAAGTTTCACACCTAGAGTGTCTTGCTAGCATGTCTGCTTCACCTAATTTAGAAGATGGGAAATCTACCATTAGATGACCAAGATTCAATGGGCATTATTCTGGGTGAGGGAAAAGCAGGATGTTTGACTTCATTGTGGCTGAAAATAATGAACTTATGGACATAATTATTGATGGTCCTCATGCTCCAGTCAAAGAAGTCAAAGAAAAAGTAACAATTGTAATGGTAGTAAGAAGTAGGAGAGAATATGCTTTTCTATGATCGAATATTCCTTCATGTATTTCACTTGGTGTGATGACGTTCAGGAAAAAAGGCAATCTCAAGCCCAAATATATTAAATCTTTTGAGATTCTTTGCACAGTTGGAGAGGTCCCATATGATTTAGCCATACCACACAAATTTTCAGTTATTCATCTAGTTTTCTATGTTTCTATATTATAGAAGTACATTCTCGATGAGTCTGATATGCTTCAGTTAGACTCGGTTCAGTTGGATGAGCAGTTGACCTTCGTGGAGAAGCCTGAGTTCATATTAGCTAGGGTTGTCAACTGGTTGCTCTCTAGAGAGATTCTAGTAGTTAAGGTTTAGTGGAGACACCGCCCAATCGAGGAGGTTACTTGTGAGATCTAGAGGAAGATACGAGTGAAGTATCCTCACCAGTTTGAGCCTTTAGGTATATTATAACCCAATTCTTTTGTAGAAGAAAGTTTATTTAGTAGTGTATATTCTAATGAACCTTTAGGTTATTTTCTATATTTTCTCTTATTTTTTCAATGTAGACATTTCCTATAGCTGCCCTAAGTATTTTATGACTTGCTGTAGCTAATAGTTCGGTTATCGAGCAGTTCATTTGGTTTTAAGAGACATTCTCTATTTTGAATTCTTCACTAGTTAGAATGGGATACTAAGCGAAATTATCTTTCAAACGACCTTGTATAACAATTATGAAAGGTCTAACAACTCCAGAATGTCAATTTTAGGCTAGATGGTCCTTTGGTTTGTGTCCCAAGGTTTTCAGACTCATTACGGGCTATTGGTCGAAACTTAGGAAAAATGACACTTGGGTGTTGGACCCAGTTTTCATTGAAACAACCTCGGATGGAAATTTCTACCATGCCATTGAATAAAAAATATTAAATTTTATAGGGTAGCATAGTTTGTTTACATTTAAAGGATTCTAAATAAATCTCAAGGGGTCGGTGGTGACTTGGAAAAATTCTAAGTCTTTAGCTGGTGTATTTGCTCAAGTGCCCTTTGGATCGCTTAATTGAAAGGTCGCATAAAGGGCCAATCAGTCACTTAAGCTACCAGCCAGGCCCAGTAGAGGCCACTTAAGTGAAGCCTTCACCGATCAAATAACAACAGCTAGCTTAAGCGATATATGATGGTATCACAAATATCGCGAAAGAGACATTTGGATGTGAAACCGATGACCGCTTAAGCAGCCCAGTGTCCTCTTAATTGACACCTGGGTATCCTTAAATGTGTAATTGGATGATTTTCTCCCAATTTTCCCACAAGTTTAAGAGTGTAGAACCCAAAAAATTATGGAAGCTTAGGAGAAAAATTAGTAAGTGATTTTAAGGTTTTTGTGAGCTTTAATACTTTTTTATTCTCCATATTCCTGGTAGGTTTCCATTTATTTCATTCTCTATTATCTCTCAAAATTCCTAGATTATTGGTGGGCTAATTTAGCATATTTGAGATAAGAATTTTCCCATTCTTGAGGGTAAATGTTCCTTGGGCATTGTGGGATGCTTTGATGGTTTCAAAATTATTATTCTACAGGCAGGTCCTACATGAGACCTTTACGTAATTTTGGACCCAAGAAATAGAAATGTAATATAGGCACCATTGTTCTTTTTATGATGGGTAGATTTTCATTTTGATAGTGTCCCATCTTGCGGAAGATTCTTAGAAGGGTAAATCAATGTTTTAGTGGACTTCGCTGGGCTTTCTTTGGCGTCCAGGTAGGCTAGGCTTACCTCTATAATATATTGGGCAAGATTTTCGTATATTTATGATACTTTGCTAGATAGGGGTTTGGAATTAGGTATTGGAGGTATAATTTTTATTATTTAGATTATTTGGACTATTATAAAATTATAAATTAGGCGTAATTGTCTTTGTGACTCATGCTTTAGGTAGAATTGCTATATTAGGAATAAAAGTGGCTTATTTAATATCAAATACTAAAATTTAGATACCTTAGCCTACTCAGGGGTAGGATTTGCCTTAGAATAGATTTTAGGGATTAAAAGTTGGGCCCTCTAGGCCACCTTAGGCCAAAACTAACATTAGCTCATGGTAGACCTTATAGGTATGTTATACCCTTAAAATTATATAATTAGAAGATTTAGAAGGTATGATACATGATTTTTATGGAATATTATTACTTGGGAGTTGATAGTGAGTATTAGCTCAAGTCTGGCGATCTAAGATATTGAGTTTCAATTTCAGTCCAGTAATTTATGATATTGTGTTATGGTTTAAGTTCGGCAATTGATGATAAGATTTTTGATTAGTGTTTAATAAATAATGATTATATTAGTTTTGATTCGAGTCCGACATTGAGAGGTTATTTATGACGTGTTTATTATATTGAAGAATTTTTGGTTATTATTCCAAGATACTGTTACTTAGTGTGAGTTTTTGTTATTGCTTCTCTTGAATGCACCCTCCGAGCTTATGGGGGCCCTAATTGGGTTATATAATTTTCCTCACTGGGTTATGGTATCCAACTTTGTAGTATTAGTTATGCTTTCTTTCATATTACACTTTTTTAGGTATTTATTTACAGTATTCGGAGCATTAGTATAGGTTACCCATTCACCTTGGCTTAACTTATTTATCTTGAATCTTTATTGTACTTATATTATGATTTATCTCAGTTTACCAAGGATGCCTACTAAGTACCCATGGCCTTAGTACTCATACCATTCTTTCGTACCATTTTGTACAGATTCGAGTATGAGTGTCCATAGTTAGCGCCGCAATTGTACTGATTTGAGTTTGGGGTTTGGGTAAGATCTTAGATCCAGAGTTGCCCTTTTATACATCCTTTATTTATGTTTATTCTTCCCATACGTTGGGATTGATGAATATTTAAATTTATCGTACTTTGAATTCTTTTGGATTAAAGTCTCTTTACCGATATTGATTGGTCATGGGATTATTATTTCTCTTATTTTATCTTTTGTCTTACTATTGTTATTATTGATTTATTGTTTGCAAGCCTTTCACATGAAACATTCTGGCATTTATGCCATATTCCACCAATTTAGCCCATTACTTATAACTCAGCGCTAGAGTTTGGCTTAGCTACTGTTGGGATAATGTATGTTAAATTATGACTTGTAAATTGAGTTATGACAATTTTGAACCATTTTGAACTAAAATACTACCTTTGGATTAATCGACCAACTAAAATTCTAGTCTGGCTTTCCTTTGAATAGGTAGACTAACTCTTTCTTCTAATCCTTGACATGAGCAATGCTTCCTATAGACAATTTGGTAATAGTATCGGTCACTAGATTACCTTACCCTGATGGCACCGAACACTCATTGCATAATCTTTCAACAATTCTAGCCTTCTTCTTTGATGGATATTTAGATCATTTTTACTTAACATATACTTAAGATTCTTTTGATTGGTGAAAACATCCACATGAACCCCATAGAGGTAATGCCTCCAAATCTTTAAGGCAAAAATAATTATTTCTAACTTAATATTATAAGTCAGGTAGTTCTTCTCATAAGGCTTGAGTTGTCTAGGGGAATAGGGTATAAATTTCCCTCATTTCATCAACATACAACCAAGTCCAACTACGGAAGCACAACAATAAACCATAAAACCATCCAAGACCTTGGTTAGACTTAAAACTGGAGAGATGGTGAGCCAAGTCTTCAATTTTGGAAAACTCTTATTACAAGAACTAAACCACTGAAACTTGACTTTCTTCTACGTCAACCTATACATTGGATAAGAATTAGAGGAAACTCCTTCAACAAAGAATTTTTAGTAACTATCTATACCCAATAAACTCCTAACACCTTCTCAAAAGGTTGGTCTAGGCCAGTTTCTTACTTCTTTGGTCATTTGAGGATCAACCCAAATGCCTTTGATAGAAATAATATGACCAAGGAATGTTACTGATTTCAATCTAAATTCACACCTGTTGTATTTGGCAATCTTTAAGAATCTGCAAGATAATTCTCAAATGGGCTGCATGTTTATCATGACTTTGAGAATAAATAAGGATGTCATCTATAAAGACAATGACAAATATTTCCAAGAACTTCTTGAACACCTTGTTCATCAAGTATATAGAAGTTTCTAAAGCATTCGTTGGTTTAAAAGACATAAGAACAAATTTAAAGTGATCATACCGAGTCCTAAAGGTTATCCTCAGAATGTCACATTCCCAGACTCTAAGCCAACAATAGCTTAATCTGAGGTCTATCTTAGAGAAGCAATTTGCACGTTGAAGATGGTTGAACAAGTTTCTAATATTTGGAATGGGATACTTATTTTTGACTTTGACCTTGTACAACTAATGGTAATCGATGCACATTATGAGAGAGCCATCATTCTTGTGCACAAATGAACTGGAGCACCATATAGAGAGATTTTGGATCTAATAAAACCCTTTTCAATTTCCTACTCGAAAGTAACCATGGGTAGATCTTCATAAAGAACTTTTGAAAACTTATTTACCACTAGAACTGACCCAAGAGTTGGATCTTTAGATTTTGAATCCATAACCCAGACAAGATGATAGATACACTCATTTGAAATCAACTTTCTAGCCTTAAGGTAAGAGAAGAACCAATCAATAAGTGTTGAGGTACTACCCTTCTACTCTAGAACTGGTTCATAATGGACTTCTCTCTTTAAACAATCAATAGAGGCATAACAGAAGTGTAGACAATATAAGACAATAATGAAATCAAAAGTCTACCTTGTCTAAGTCTATGAGATCAATCAAGGAGACCTTTTAGGAAATTAGAATAGAAATTTTTTTGTATACTCATCTAGTTGTAATTGAGTCACCAACTGGAGTAGAGACTGTCAAAGGTTATAAAACAGTATTAGGATTGATAGGTAAGTATACTGCTATCGATGGAGTAACAAAAAAAGTACGTCTTAACGATCTAATAATGCATAAACATGAATATGGAAGACCTATAATATACCAGTGACTACATCAGGAGAAATGTCTAATCCTTTGGAATCCACATGGCATAGAACCTGTTATAACATTATTTTCCATCTTTACTAGATAAGGCACCCTAGTGAGTAAGGAAATATACTGGAGCTGCTAAAGAATTGGTTTGAATTTACTGACGGACATCCCTACCTCTTTGTGTATCCACTAAGCATTTGCTATATTTATGGCCTAGATTTCCATACCCAAAGCAAACATCATTACCAACCATACACTCACCCTTATGGTTCCCACACATTCCTTGCATCATGGGTTAGTATGAAAACTACTCACACTACCATGGGACTTAGATCCTAGTACATTATCTTTATTATCCATCATGAACATAGGCATCGGGAACTAGCAGAAGATAGGGCTGAATATTTTTGGCAGAACTAAGAAGAATTTCCACCATCCTACCTCTGTTGAAAGAAATTGAATCTAGCTATTATGGACCTCATATTCTCCCTTTTCTTCTTCTTAACCTACTCTTTCTCTATCCATTAAGCATGAATCATTATCCTAGAGATGTCTATCTCCTTCACCAATATGGTAGTCTAATACTCTATGACAACATCCTTCAAAACAACAGACACAAAATTATCTATTTTGGACTTGGAATCATCAACAATAGTCGGACCATAACTTGCCAATGGAGAAAATATAAGGGAATAATCCTTCATAATTATGCTACACTAAATAGGTTTTATGAATTCCTACACCTTGGGCTCTCTTAGCTCAAGTGGGAATAACCTATCCACAAATACAAAAACAAACTCATCTTATTCTATCGGTTCTCTATCTTCAAACCTATTATTTTCCATTGCTTATACCAAGTGTGAGCTACTCCTTATAGCTAATAGATGGCCACAACTATAGTCTTGGTTAGGGTATTACCTATGATATCCATAACTTTCTAAATACTATCCACGATCTCCTATGTATCATCCACAAACTCGAACCCAAAGACCACTTGAGGATTCATCCGAGTGAAGTCTTAGAATGTGGATGCTATAGAATTCATTATCAGTTTAGATTCTTTCATGGCCAACTGGTTATTCGATGTGGTAGTGGACTGGTCTAGGGTTATAAAGGTAGCCCTGAATTCCTCATGGGAGACTTTTAAAGGGTTCTCTGGAGCTGGTGGTGCTTGCTAATTGTAGATATTATTATTATTTCCAATCTACCTTTAATTAGTTTTCTTTGGAGGAATATTCTGTAAATATGTAGAGAACAATTTAGAGGAAGGTTTTAATAGGGTTTACACTCTATCGCACGATATGAACATGAAAGAAATGAAACTATTCCTAAAATATTTCATCGCCCTCACACATTAGTGTGGCATGCTTTACACCTATAAATAAGACTCTATTTAATTCATCTTTTAAATACCCAAGGACACTTTAGAGTTTATTCTCCAATATAAAGTTTGTTATGACCTGATACTACCCCTTAGTTGTAATATGATGCCTAGAGTCACAGTTTTCCCTAAGTTAACTAATGGCATAGCATGACATTAAGAATAAAAAAATTACCTAAGAAAAATACTTATGTGGAAGATGCACTAAATAATGAAATAAATATTCAAAATAAAAGCAATAAATATATCTAAGTTTTTGACCAAAGCTAAAATCTAACTTTAAGTTTAATAGCCCCTACTAAGATGAATTAATGGGATAAGCTCCTAGCTAACTCTAATTTTCTGAAAACTAAAGTATGACAAAGAAAAATAATCAATGCTAATACTAGCCCTTAAATGGTGAGGACTCACCAAATTACTACTGTTGATGTGGTACAATAGTGTAGTATGTTTGATTTGGATATTGAACGTCACAACCTAAATTATAAGACAACATAGCACAAAAAAAGTATGGAATCAAACTTTGAATGTTTTGAGAATGTGACATAGAAGATGAATGACATAGGTTAAACATGATGCATGTAACATGATAAAGTAATGCAAGAACAAGTAATGAACATGTGTTATACAAAAAAATGAATAACTAAATGCAAGATCATACAACTAGCTAAATTTGAATGGTAGACTATGGACTATGGTAGCTACTAATATCTAACATAACCTAACATGAGAAAATCGAGGTCCAACCTCTAACCTCCGTTGGAAGGGTGTTCAGTAGCTTGCCAAGGCTACAAAGACAGATTCATGTGGATAAATTGATATAAAAAAAACTAAGGTGTAAAGCCCGACCTTATGGGTGACCATTTTAGAACCTACGGTGGTGTCATAGTTCTAGCTCTGTGTGACTACTACTAAAGGTCACAACCTAAATGGTGGGTGACTTATTCTTCTATCTATTTGGTGTTAAGTATTACTCCCAGCTGAATGACAATGACAACTTCAATATTCAAATATAATAATAATTTAAATATTTAAAATAAGTAAATTATCTAAAAGCATTTAAAAATGTAAATTGGGGGATATATTACTCAAAATAATATACATGAAATCTTAGGTCATCTGGTGTTCATAAACAACCATCTCTGAAGAATGAAACTATTATTCCAGTTTTATAATCTGGATGAAATTAAAAAATTTAATAATTCAAGTCCAACTTATGAATTTCACAATTTAATTATTGTTTGTACTCATGTGTATGCAATAACACTAAATATTCATGATAAATAAGGGATTACAACTCAATGACATCACGGGGCTAAGGTATTGAGGAATTTGGCAACATCCATAAACCCTAAATTGTGAAAAATAAACTACACTAAAAAAAATGGGTTAAATTTGGGACTCAATAGGTGAAAGGAGACCCATTTATGAAATACC
The DNA here is from genome assembly GCF_002878395.1 of Capsicum annuum. Classification (NCBI taxonomy): domain Eukaryota; kingdom Viridiplantae; phylum Streptophyta; class Magnoliopsida; order Solanales; family Solanaceae; genus Capsicum; species Capsicum annuum. The sequence continues at coordinate 112,509,691 of NC_061119.1, forward strand.
ACATATCTGGAGATGACAAACCTAAAGAATTATTTGAAAATTAAAAGCCTAAAAAGATGAACCCTTGTTTTCCCTTGAGGAAAAAAGTCACCCCTTTTACTCAATTGTAGAATAAGTGTTGAATATTTTTTAGTAATGAGAGCATAGGGTAAGATTAACCCAAATAATAATACTTGATATAACCTAAATTACATGGTTTTATTGTTACAAGAATGGAAAAATACTAATATGCCTTTTAAAATTCATCATTTTTTAATGTTACAAAAATGAGAAAATACTAATACGCCCCTTTAAAATTCATCACTAGAAACTATTAGAAGGTACGTACATGACGTTTCCATGATCATGGGACCAACCTATGATCGTGGGTTATGCTCAAGGTTGGGAGTTGGATGAGAGATCTATGAACATGATCAAACAATCCTTAGTTTGATCATGGGATCTACCTATGATCATAACATGTTTAATAGTTTTGAAGGTTCAATTAAGACTATCTATAGGACTCATGATAGTGCCTAGGATCAGGGTTACAAAGCACGACTGTGGTTCCCTCTCGTGGTTGGAAGGTATACTTGTAGATTTTTAGATATTAGGGTTGTCTCGATCAGATGAGACCATTGTGCAATTGTATAGTATGACTGCGATCATGGTTTGGCTTGTGATATCTTACTACAGGACATTGCTTTACTAAAAAATACATAAAATTTCACTTCGATATTCACTTAAGGATACATGGGATGTATTGGAAAGATAACTCAAATATCTACCACTTAGAGGGTTTTAATCTCAAAGATGTATCAGAATCTAGATGTTAGGCTCATTTAAAGCTGATTATTTTGTAAGAAATTAATTTTTATGGGAGGTTTTAGATTTGTTAAGGGATAGGAGGTTGTTGTGGCTTTGGTAAATGGACAAATTCCTTATCCTACATTTAAAACTTTATGCTTAATCCTATATGTACTTGAAACTTTGTTCTAGTATTGGCTTGAATTTTTGGTGTCGTACACTAATGCATTATGACATCTAGATATGCCATTAATGATCGATAAAATAGTAAAGAAGCATGACTAGTTTTCAGCATGTTAGGACTCTAGTTAAAATTTTATTTTAAAATTTATTTCATACTTATTTCCATTATGAATTATATATATATATATATATATATATGAGTATTAGTATGGTTTTTGGAGTAGTGTCTACCACCGAGTGGTAGATGGTTTAGTGTATCCTAGTCCTAAAAACTATGCACCGCCTTTGGTATTATACTATGATTTACCCCAAGAAGGCCAATGAGTGATAATGCCAAATCATTGTTCTTTACCCATGCAAGGTACTGAAAACCCTCCCAATAAGAGTTTTAAGTTGGGCTACAAGTTGGTCAAGTGGGGCATGCCGCTTAAGAGAATCTCCCACCGAAAGACAAGATTTTTACTATGTATACAATGGCTCACTGCACTATAATTTCTTATGCTTTCATTTTGACTTCATGTTTAATATGATTTATTTGTACTTAGTAGCATGACTAAGGTTGCACTTGTTTTTTTTAAGATTCAAATGTCTGAATCTAAATGTACATTTTAATGATTAAGATGTTATTTCTAGATCTGCAAACTGAATTATTAAGACTATTTATTTTTCAACATCTGAATGTAAAACAAAAATTTATTTGTAAATATAATAAAATAAAAAATATAATTCTAGTAAAAAATTAATTATATATTATAAAAGTATTTAATTTAATACAATAAAATTATTATTTGATTTAGAAAAAATATTTATGTTTGTTTGTGATAGTCGAGATGGTTAATAATGGTAGTTGCATTGACAATGATTGATGTTAATGATAAATATTATTGGTAATGATAGTTGTGATGGTTGGTATTGCAGTGACTGTTATGATGACAGAGATTGATGGTGGTGGTGGTGGTTGTGATTTGACGTTGCTTGGTGTTAGTAGTTTGAGGTGTTGATTGTGTTGGCTGAAACATGAATGTATGATGGTTAATGATGTGTTGGTGCTAGTTGGAGATGTTGTTGGTTGGGATGGTGGAGATGGTTGTTAATATAGATAAATTATAGTGATGGTAGTAATTGAAGTGGATGTAAAGGTGGCGTTACTAGAGAAAATGGTGGCGGTGAAAGAATGTGTGGAGGTTGTGATGTATTAGTTGTAGTTAGTGGTGGTGTTAGTTGTGATAGATGAGTTGGTAATTAGTAGGGATTGGCCGGTAGTTATTGATGATGGTGATGTTGTCGATGGCGGTTGTATTGGTGAATATAATAGAATAATAGAGGTAGTAGGTGTGGTAGTGATTGAAAACAATGGTTGGTATCAACATTTGTTATCGATAGTGGTTGTGATGGTAGAGATTGTTAGTGGTAGTGGGTGGTGGTTAACAATCAAAGCGGTGGTAGAGATGTTTAGTGGTGGTGACTAATAATTATGAATAGAGTGGAGAATATTATCAAACACATTTCTTCATACCTATTATGACTTGGTTCTAGATTTAAAATATTAAGACCTATTCATACCTATTAAGAGTTAAAATCTTAATAAAAAATAAATACACTTACTGGTGTGATGTCTGAACCTTCAGATTGAGACCTCTATTAAGTACAAACAAATGAGGACTAAGTCTTATGCATAGTTTCTAAACTAGTCTAATTGGTTCACTGGACAAGTATTCATATTTTTTTACCATGCCAGCTCATAATATGGTTTAGTCATTAACGTAAAATTATTAACCATTTCTACTTGTCAACATGTTTTCAACTCTATGTATGACTCATTACTTTTGTTTTTACTTTTGCATCACACATGCATTCTCTCATGCACAGTATACTCTATTATACAGACCATATATATGTCCGTGTGGCTATATTGTTTCATAGTGTATGTTTTAGTTTTAGCTCACAAAATCATAGTCAGACAGATCACAACTTCTAGTCAGTCGATGATGGGTTCTCTTTATTTGAGGACTCAAGTTACTTTGTAGCTTTAGTATTTTAATTTTTTATTCTTATGTATTTATTATGGAAAGCTAGGGCCATGACCCAGCTACCTATAGTCAGTATTATTAGGCTTCCAAGACAGTCAATTAGAGTTGATGTATATAGTTATAGGTTTTTTTTAGTATAATCCAGTGTTGTAAATGTTTTAAACAATGTTATATTGAACAAGTTTATCTAATGATATTACTTCTGCTTAGTATTTCTAGTTTCATGGGTTATATAAAGTTGCTCATGAATTATTCCAATACCATGGGTTAGCTTGGGATAACTTGTGGTTCTAAGTAGCACGTTACGTCTAGGGCATACCTCAGGGTCTTACACATAGTCTAAACCTCTCTAGGTTTAATTAATGAAAGAATACAAACGAGTTCTAATGTTCTACAATATTAGAAAGAAATTAAAACCAAAGGAATAATAGTGAATGCACTCACACAGACTTAGAATGACTTTGTACTTAAACCCTATTTCATTATTTCATTGTGATTCCCACAACTCTATCTGTTGGGTTTAGCTATGCATAATTGCAAGAACACAATAATACTTTAGAGAAGAAGTCATAACCATGCGCTTACAAGAAGAATAGAATAAACCAAAAATTTCAACTATGACTAATAGCCAAGTGAATATCTTTAACATGCCTAAAAAAGGACATGTATCAACTCACAAGAAGTACTAGAACATACAAATAAATGAATATAGAGAAGAAAAGAATAATATAGTTTTCTCCAACCTCTATGAGAGCTCTTAACTCACTCTAAATCAAAAGTTTTGTACAAATTATTTTTATGGAATGCATATAGTTGTAGGAAAGTCCCCAAATAAAATAACTAGATGGACAAAGAAAACCAAACTTGCACTAGATTGTACCCCGCGATGCGCCGCCTTAAAATTCTATACGCTACTTCTTAAATGGCTATAAGTAGTTGATATTGCCATTTGTCCAACAGGTAAGCATCCTATTCAATCTAATTCAGATTTTATCTTATAAAAAAATAATATTATGTTTAATTCAACTCATTAATCTTCACACCAATTTAATTCTACATATATAAATATAATACTAAGCATAATTCATAAAATCAATACTTAATTAATAAAAGTACTAAATGTGAGGCAAATAATCACTAAACATAGGTAATTTTTGATTCATATCAACACCCCATGCTTAGAGTTTTGTTCGTCCTCGAGCAAACATTAAATCTTTTCTCAAGTAATCAAGTCTAGGAACATCACCACTTTGATTTTTATAATAATTCGACCATATATCAATTCACAATATTGTGTAAACTTCAAATACTTATGCAAGAAATACAAAAAAACAACAAACCTCTAACCTCCTGACCTCAAAGCTGGACTCTAACTCATCAAATTTAAGAGAGTTTTGCTATTATTTCAAGAGAAAGCTAATACTATGACCTATCTATCAAGAAACATGTAGCCTAACAAGAAGAAATTGTCCACACACTTGATTCAAAATATTGAATATTAATTAAGGACTTAGCATCAAAGAACAATCTCACACTCACAAAAGAATTTATATGTATGCATAAAGAACCATAGGCTTTCCAGTAAGTACATATCCACTAATTAATCATACTCTAATAGAATCAAATAGGACTTTAACAGATTTAAATGTAGGCTAGAAGATGTGTAGAAAAACTATATAATAGTGACTTATACTTCCCAAATCATTTTGCACTATTTTAAACTTCATCACTCATTATTTTCATCATTTTATAATTTTTAGCTCTCTTTCTATCAATTGTTTTCACTAGTATTCTTATAATATCAAGGACATTCCAATCATTTTTTTCTCTTTTTTTTTTCATGTCGCATTCTTTCAAAGAGGGTCATTTTATCACTTTGTATCTATCATTGTTCCTCTTTTACACTCAACCATTCTATTTCTTCAGATTTAACAAATGCAACACAGTTCATGCTATAGTACTCAAGTAAGTAGGATGAAAAAATTAGGGATTCAAGAAAAAATATCAAAGTAAAAATATAACTATTAAAAAAAGACTACAAACTCAAAGGGAGTAAGTAGTGATATAATATCTGAAATGGCTAAAATTTATAGATGCGTTAAAGAATGCCTGTTATCATTTTCTAAGAAAGACCATACCTTTTATTTTGCTTCAATAATATGCGAATAAAGTTCTAGAATTAGATGCAAAATATGAAATAAAAGCAAATCCTCACCACATATGGTACAAGTATCAATCGAGATAGATCAATTTCACTTCTAAGACAGACAAGGTCATAACAAAATTCAAAATAATAATAGGTTATATTAGAGTCACAACCACGACCCTAAATGTCAGAAAGTTTACTATTTTATTTTTTACTCGAGCGCTCACAAAAAGCACTGCTAAAGTTTAGACCTAAATTGATAATATCAACTAAATCAAAAAGTCTTTTCTTTCTCTTCCAAAATTAAATAAAATAAAAAAATATTACCAAAAAATAAAAATAAAATACTATCAAAAATAAAATATAAAAAAAACAAATTATTCTTAAGAAAAAAATTTACTCGGTTCAAAGCCCTCCCCATAAAAGTAAAAAAATATCAAGGTGTGGGCAAATTATTCTCTACTAAAACATAAAATTTTAAAAAAACAACATTTATTCTATCTAAAGAACAAAAGAAAAATCTATTCGCCTTTTTTATTTTTTTTTATTTTTTAATCTTTTTTTAACAAAATAAATAAATAGTATATAAAAGAAAACCCTATAGAATATTTCACCCCTTACCAAATATCAAAAGATATGCCACCCTACACTTAAAGTCATGCTTTATCTCCAAATAAATAAACAAACTAAATCAAGGGTTAAAGATACTCTCTAAGACCTTCTTGGGCCTAGCTAGAGACATATTTTTATGATTTCTATCAACGGTTAGAAAATGTATTAACATTTAAGCTCAAGTATACTCCATAGCTTCAAATATGGGTACTCAAACTTCTCCCAAATCTATCAAAATAAAAACAACATAATAAAAAGTGAATCTATAAAAAAAAAAATAAAAAAAAAATTTAAAATAAGAAGTTATACTACTAATTGGTTTGCCTCCCAACAAACACCTAATTTATCATTACAACATAACTCCATCAACTTCAACATTTTTCCTTCCACTTTCATGATATGAATTAGATTCCTAATTTCTTTTCTAATTTTTCACTACACTCAAAGGCCAATGGTATAAAAATAAAGAAACCAAGCAATAGTGATCATATATTACAATTCTAGTCCCTTAAATTAGCAATGGATTTTTTCAGTTTTGGAATAACAAAGTAAAAAATATAGATACATTTTTCCTTCTTTTACACTCTCTCATAAGCTCAAATAGATCGATCAATCTCTTAATATTAAAAAATAATGTGAAAAAATATATAGAATTAGGTTCAATATTCCCTAACTCATGAATTTCAATATTATTTACATCCTCATATTTACACAGATTAGAATCTGTAAAAGTAATAGTAAATACTTCCTCACATAACTCTAGTGTACTTTTCTTAACTGTCACAGCATCAATAAAAGTATAATTTTGTAGTTGACCCTCTAATTTTAGCTTCTCAATTTGTCTTATAAGTATTTTTTCAGACACACAGAAATCATAACTAAATTGTTGGACATTACACACATCAACCTTTGCACTCAAATATTCTTTTGATTTATGATATAAAACAAAAACCTATTAACCACTTGAATGAGCTCAATTATATATTCCATGAATTTTTGTCATCGAACGTGACCTTCTCGTAGAGAGATTCACTTCAACGATCTACACTATCAAAACAACAATGGTCAATACAACAGGCGACGCTATCACGCCATACTTTTTCTTTTAAAGATGTCATATTGAGAAGACTATTAAAATATTATAAAAAATATAAAATAATATATATATAGAAAATAAGTACTAATAGTCAAATAAACATAATTGATCTAATCCTAAATCATATTCTCTAATAACGATGCCAAAATTTAATGTAGTCTAATTATACCCCCAAAAGAAGTATAAAATGGTCGTTGTCAAATACAGAACCTAAACAATGTTGGGGTCGATCCCACAAGTAATATGATTAAGAATTAGTTCAAAGTAAGTAATTTCCCCTTTTCATATACTATTTTTTAATTTGGGGGTGGGGGTGGATGGGTGGGTTAATGTAATACTTAAATAGTTTAATAGTAACTGTTATCAAATTAGGTGGGTTATGATCTAAATGAGTGAGACACTAGGACAGTGTTCACCATGATTTCATAACGCTGTAGGTTCTTTGTTGTACTGATGTATCTTTGTGTTTAGCATGAATAATTAATAAGTTAAGTTCACCTAAATGGTTGGTTCGCTCTTATTAGATGACAATCCCCAATTACCAAAATAGGTATCATAAGTTTTACAATCAAACTCTTACCCTTGATTCGAGATTAGCTTTTCTGTGAACACATATTAAGATATAAAGTGAAGGTTGATAGATCCAAGTCTCAATTGTTAATTCTCTTTTCCTAGTCTTTACCTCTCTAGGTTCAACTAAGTAAAGAATAATAATGATTTCTAATGTTGTACACCATTGAAAAGAAATAGAATCAAATGGAGTAACAATTCATACACTTGTCATGGCATAATTTCTTAGGTCTTTATGGTATCTACTATAACTCAACTGTAGGCAAACCAGCCCATAGTCCAAAATTACTAGTAACAGACTATCAAAGTAAATAAAAGTCATAATAGAAAAAATAAAATAAAAAGGGAGATGTATACAAGACTATTCCAAGACATAGTGAAATTAGAACAAGAGCTTCTAATGCAATAAGAATAAACTTCAAATATTGAATAAATATACAAGTAAAATCCATATCTAAATACAACATAGATATAAGTCTAATATATAAGATGGAGAGTAGTAATGCTTCAAACGTTAGAAGATCACCCTAAATCTATGATCGATAGATACTTCGCATGCTGCACACACAAATGGTGAAAAATCATACTATGATTTGTAGGCTGTACAAGTTGTAGTATGAGTACCAAACACGTGGTGCTTTATAAACAACAACCAACTGAGCTCCGAAGATAATGCAAACATAGAAAACAAGCAAAGTAGGAGTAAAAAGGACAGTCAACTATCCAGGAAGCGAACATAATAATGCTAGAGGAAATAAGTATAAAGTATCTTATTCAAGCCAAATTTGAGAACTAAAGCACTATAACATATATCATTGGCCAATATTGATGAGTGGTGAATTTACCACTCCTTTATATCCAAAAGTTGTGCGCATTACCATGATTTGAAGGTATGAATGAGATAACTTTTTTATTTGAATGCACTAATTTCAACATTTTGTAGATATACATATGATAAGAAAGAAAGATATTGAATTGAGCTTAAAAGGAATCAAAAAGATAAGAGAAGTGCATAAGTTAGAAGACTCTGCACATAGGAACAAGGCTTAGTTACCGGGATCATTGTTTGAGGGTTGTTATCTCGACCAATAAACTTTGGTTAGCTTTCACCGATTGGAAAAATTAGATGGTGGTTGCGGGGGACACGATCATGGACATGCTACATCGATCACAACATTGCGGGCTATTGTCTAGGGGCAATTCTATAATTTTACATAGCCAACCCAAATTCCTCATAAGGCAAAAATACTTTCTAATTTTGTCATTCTACACATTTTGAAAGATTGAATGAGAGAATTTTTAACCATTCTAATTAGGGGAAACACTTGTGTTTGAATTTCCAATTTGAATTGAGTGAAATTAAAGCTAAATTAAAAAATCTCCGTACTTCCAATCTCTATGGATGCATTGAATGACCATTTTGGTATATTTTTTCTTCCTAATTTCATGAGTAGCTAATCAGTTCATCTTAGGATTATGTTGGAATAGGGTGCCAATATGTGTAAGTTATGATTAAATGATGTAGATTCTTGGTTAATACTAGTTGGTTTCACTAATGCTTACTTGATTTATTTTGGGTTTGTGGGTGAAAACCCCAAATTTACAAAATGTATTTACAGGTGAAACCCAAAATTCTCAATAGCTCACATCATCCTTGAAAGAGGGATGCTAGTGAATTTTTGGATCCTATATCATCCTTGAAAGATGGATAAAGAAAACAAAACATTAGTGAAAAGAAGTTAAACTTAGTTTATACTCTTCTCATCATCTTAGAAATAAGGGTGAGTAGAATTAACTAGATCTTGGTCATCAGAATTAGCTAGATCTTGGTCATCTTCCTAGTAATAAGGATGCCTTATTGAGGTATCAAGTGATTTTGCTTGCTAAACCCAAGAGGAATTTGAAAGGATCCATGGGTGATAAACTTGATGACTGATTGAAAGATTAACCTTGAGAATTTCTAACCTATCCTACCGACATAATTAATGACTAACATTTGTACTCAACTATCATGCACCTATGCATTATTTTCCCCGAGGATTATATAATCCGAAGACTTGTTCTAGATGGAAATTTTAGTCACAATTATTTCTCTAAGTTGATAGTTTGATTCAATTTTGATCGAAGATCTTCCCAAACTAATCCCCCTATTTTTATTCATGTATTTTAATTTATTTACACTACAGACATAAACTTAGAAGTCATCAACACCTATAGGTTTTAAGGAAGAGACTCACTCCTTGAGGATTTGACCTAAACTTGAGTTGAGAATTATTGAGAACAATCATCCTATATCCAAACTATGGTATAGGTGAGTGTGAACAAATATACTAATAAAGGATGGACGAAACATATATAATAGTACATAAAAAAAATGAATACATATACTATATAAATAAACATGGAAAAAGAGAGATCTACAGTAATACCATATATAAACACACACACACACACATATACATATAGGTATACAAGACTAACTCAATGGTAACCACATAAGGTAGCCAGCTTAACCTCTCCAGGAAACCCTAACCAAGTAGAAAAGTTAATACTAGCATGATCTAGGCCTATAGTCAAATGCCTGACCATAAATACACTATGTATAATGTAATGTACGATAAAAAAGAAAGGGATCAGATGTAATGTTTTAATTTCTGGTGATTTTTGTAAAATACTAATTTCTATGTAATTTGACAATTTTACCCCTCCATGTGGTTGCTTCGTGAAGTTTGTGGGATATTGAGATGATTGGCATTATTCTGAATGTATTTTGGTATGATTTGTTCAAGTAATGGTTTTTGGTTGCTGGAAAGCCTTATTGTTGACTTTGATCAATATTTATTAATTTTTAAATCGAATGGACTGTGCCAGTAGATCTAGAACATTGAATTTAGCTTGGTAACATGGTTAGTGTAATTTTATAGATTTTAAATCTCGTTTAGATCATCGATTCGAAAAGTTGTGAAATTAGGTCTTACGGATGAATTTTGAGGTTTCTAAGGTACATCTAGAGGTAAAGAGTTTTTTTTAGTCTTTCGATAGATTTTAGTTCATTCAGGATAGACTTTGAGTGACTTAAAGTTGGTAGACATTTTTTCCAGACCGTACACTTTGTTCCTAGTGATTCAGTCTCAAAGATCATATCTTTTTTCGTGCTTTGTGCATGAAAGGTGTGATGAGGTTTGAAAAGAAGGGAAATATTAGATCTAGGTATATTGGACCTTTTGGGATTATTTGGACTATTAGGGATGTGGCTTACGTGTTAGTATTATCGAAGATTTATCGGCTGTTCATCTAATTTTTCATATTTTTATGCTTATGAATTACATTTTGAATAAGTCTCACGTCATTCATTAGGATTCAGTTCAGTTAGATAAGCAGTTTTCTTCTATTGGGGACCCCGTGTCTATTCTATCCAGGGATATTAGATAGTTTCGTTCTAGAGTTAGTTTTGTGGTTACGTTCTAGTGGAGACACCTACCTTTAGATGAGGCTACTTAGGAGGAAGAGTCTGATATGTATGGTAGTTATCCCCAAGTTTTCTCTGGTTTATGTATTTTTCTTACCTTTAGTTTGAGGGCGGACTAGATTTTTAGTAGTGGATGATGTCATTTTTAATTTGTTGTGATTTTTCTAAAATATTAATTTTTATATGATTTGATAATTTTACCCCTTCCAGTTGTTTCTTTGTGGTATTTGTGGGGTGTGGGGATGATTGACATGGTCCACAATACTTTTTGGTGTGATTTCTGTGAATTTGTTATTTTAGATGGCTTGGAAACCTTATAGTTGAGTTTTGTAAATATTTATTGATCTTTGCATCAGATGGAAAATGGACTACTCCAGTAGATCTGAAACATTAGTTTTAGAATGGTACCATGCTTGGTGAGGTTTCATGGCTTTAATATCTCCTTTCGATCCTTAGTTTGAAAAGTTGTGAAATTGGGTCTCGAATGATAATTTTGTGAAAATGATGTTTTTTCTAAAAAACAATATTGTCATTGAGTTTGGAAGGTCGAATTTGGGTTAATAGCACGGTTGGTTTGGTTTCATGGCCTTTAGATCCAATTTCGACCCTAGGTTGGTAAATAGGGTCCGGGGGTCAATTTTGTGACCTTTTTTTTTAATGAATTTGATGAGTCTATTGAAATTGGAAGATGTTTTACAATAAAATTTCACTATAGGATGATGTTCATAGGGTTCCAAATGAGTTTTGGGGGTCAAAAACAAGTTTTGAAGATTGTTGGTACTTGAGCAGGTGCCAAAGAAACTATTTGACTGCTTTAGCGGCCTTTGACCGTTTGGTAAAGACCATAATTGACCCCATTTTGTATTTTTGGCATTCATTAGAGCTAGTAAACTTTGATTTTGACAATTTTCAATGTATTTTTCTCGTATAAACATTGTCTATCAATTTATAACTCCACTTCTGATATTTACCAAGAACTTCTATTTTATTTTTCATATTTTCAACCCAAGCTAAGAATCAAAACCTTATTTTCACCATTGATGGGGCTTGGGAGCTCAGATTTGGACAATTTAATATGTTTTTTCAAGATTTCATCCATGGGTAGGATTCTAATATGATAATTAACACTTTTCCTCTCTATTTCAACTTCAAAATAACTTCAAATTCTTGATTTTTAAAATAGGTTTTGGGATTTTTATCGATAAAGCTTGAAAATGGTTATTCATTTATTTGAACCTCATTTTTTCATGGGTTTTTCAGTTGTAGACTCCTATCATTATGGGGAACATATTTCTAAAATAAAATTATGATTTTATCCATCATTTTTGAAAACCCATTTCAGATGTCTATTTAGGCCCCGAATCACAAATAGGCAATATGGGTATCATTACCTTTTTTTATGTGTATATTTAGTATTTGTATGTTCTAATTGATTTTGGGTTTGTTCGTGAGGGGAAAAATCTAGATTGGAGGATTTTTGGACTAGTTTTTGACATTCAAGGTATGTTATGGCTCAACTTTCTTCAGACTAAGAATGGTAGTTAATAATAATGTAATAAAATGCTATGGGTATCGGTTTGTATCAAGGAAAATGTGTTTAGTTGATTCATGTGCCTGTGTGGGGGCCTATATGGATAGTATTTTGTAGTTTTGAGACATTATTTGATATGTACGACCATATGGGGGTCTTGTATGAATTTGTTGGCCTGGAATTGATATAAGTACGTTTGGGTGGAAAAGGCCTATAGTTTGGGATTTATGTCGTATCGATGACTTATGTTCTATCGATCACCTTTTCATTGAATATTTCTCTTGATGGTAAGTGGACTCTATTGTATCATAGATTGTTGGTTGACTTGAGTGGATTTTTGGATTACATAGTTGATATATTTGTTCGATATTGGAAACTCTTATTTTGGTTGGTTGTGAGCATTACAAATTATATCATACTCATTCATGAAACATTTGTACCACTATGGAAATACTGGTTTTTTCTGACAGAAATGTGATATCTTTAAAAACCATCTAATGATGTATGTGTGGGAGAGTAGTTATGGATATCAGTATCATATATTGGATTTTATATGGGTTGATGAACCCCCGATGGGTCCTACCATAGAGCCATCTCATTAGGTGTATATGCATTACATAATATCATCATCTTCATTGCATTCCATATATTCTTCTTATTCTGTGATTTTATTTATTTTCTTGAACTTATATCTATCTATTTTATCTATCTTATTGTACTTACATTTGGTGTATATGGATATTTGTTCTTCTTTTCCCTACCTGTATTTGTTGTTTGTGTATATACTAGAACCATTAGTGTAGACGGAGTGGGCTACCGTTTGGGACATTTTTTGATTGCAGGTGATGTGCCAATAGTTTGTGTTATTTTTTTATTTTCTACTTTACCTAGTCAATCCACTACTAGAAAAATGGGTTATGCCGACGGTTCTCATACCGTCTTCATAGCCCCAAAAACCGTTCCAATAGATGTATAGCGATATTTAGGGAAACCATTGCTACTGAAGGCATTACCGTAGCTCAGCTGCGATGGTTTCTTGCAACGGTTACGTAAATCGTCGCGCAATCCCTATCTTTAGCGATGGTTATTTACACTGACCTTATAGAGAAAGTTAGCATAGTGTTGGGATGGTTATTAATCGTCCCTGTATATCTATTATATCTATGGGTATAAGAGTATAGAGATGGTTTTAAACCGTCCATATAAAATTTATTTCGACGGTATTAGGCTATTGCGATGGTTTAAAATTGCCCATGTAAAATGTATGGCGATGGTAAATAACCTAATGCGACGGTTGCAAAACCATACATATAAAGCTTATTGTGATGGTTTTACTCTATTGCAACGCTTGTAAAATCATTCATATAAATCTTATTGCGATGGTATTAAGCTATTGCGACGGTTGTGAAACTGTCCATATAAACGTATCGCGACGGTTGTAATCTATTGCAATGGTTGTAAAATCGTCCCTATAAAACTATTGCGATGGTTTGTAGGCTATTCGGACGATTTAAAACTATCCCTATACAACTTATTGCAACGGTTTTTAAGCTATTGGGACAGTTTTAAACCGTCCCTATAAAACCTATTGCAACGGTTTTTAAGCTATTGGAATAGTTTAATTTATGTTCAAACAACAACCTATTTTTACATATATCATCCTAAAAGCATTTTAGGACGGTTATTTTATAAGCTACTGTGAAAAACATGAACTATAACAACGGTTAATTTTGTCAACCAACAAGAAACCAACTATTTTTTTGCCATTCAAAAAAATCAAAACATACACAAGTTTTGAATGTTCAAAAATAAAAGATGTTTGAAACTACTCGGTCAAATGTGATCAATCCTAATCAAAACATACACAAGTTTTTCCAACATCTAGTGTGACATTAAGACAATGTGCTATCTTAGGTCAGGTCTAGTTCATCAATTTCGTTTCCACCGCCATCTTCTATGTCATGATCACCTGCAAAAATAAGAATAACAAAATTAAAGTTTTCCAACATACTACACAACAACAACAACAAAAGTTAAAAAACATCAAACAGAACTTGAATCAAACAGTAGTAGAGAGTATATATCAACAATACAGAAACATCATAATAGTAGAGAGTATATATCAAAGGTGGTGTAGCAGGGGAGGGTTGGAGTGAAAATATCTAAATAAAATATAAACTAATAATAATGACTCGGGGAAGTTCATTGTTTTGTTTCATGTAAAACTAACAGTATGAAAATATTTTGCTTAATATAAAGTTTCATATAGTTTACATATGAAGAAAGAAACATAATGATGATGAACTCATAACATCATCTCATTATCAAACTATATGACAGAGACTAAAACAGGGCTACAACAGCCATAAATTTCTACTGACTACAACACAAAGGCTATGCGATGCAATTTCACAGTGCTATATAAACCTTCTGTAATAGCGGGATATTTCAAACATCAGTAGGTATCCCCATTAGCGGAAATACTTGATAAAACATAATCTCGCATGCCTCGAATCCCTTATTTATTAACTTATGGGTCCATCACAACTTGTAGACATATTTCAAACATTAGTAGGTTGCATACATTAAAAATTAGTATGCAACCACCATCCCGAATGGGATTTGTTTTAAAAGCCATTAAATACTAGTCACTTAAAACAATAAATAATCTTCTCCTTAGCAGACACAAGCAATGAGTCATATAGATAGCTTTAGGAAGTAGACAGAACACCAAACCCAATCTCAAAAAATAAAAAGATGTACAAGCATTGGACTTCTCAAGAACTTCTCAAGTAAGTCAAAGTTTCTCTACACAGTACTTCTACCCATTAGCCTAATCAAGAATTTATTTGAAATATTCCAGCTTCATTTATTGATCTCATTTAGTTTCGACTTTTGGTTATTTCTCTTCCTAGTAACATGTTCACCCAAAAGGTCTTATTTCTCTCAATCCCTCTAACTCGGCTTATTTTACAGTTGCTATTCTAATTTTTCAATAAACTTTTTTCTAAACAGTATTCTATAACCATAGATCGATCAATCAATCGATTATGCCTCAATTGCAAATCTGTACCTATTTTACTCTATATCGGCCCATTTCATAACTACAAAAATTCCTAAAAAATACTTTGGAGATTTATAAATAGGAAAAATGAAACACGTATTATAGGAAAAATAAAACACACAGAAAATAATATTAAAGATTTGATTGATACTCGGCTTGAATCCAAGTTCTTTTAGGGAAGGGGATTGATAATTTTACATATTAGTATCAACTGTTGACCTCTTATGGTATTGTGTATCCTATCAACAAAACCAGCCAATATACCAATCTTGAAAGGAGCCATCACATGATTAACTGATGTAGCCATCACATCAATAGATGTAGCCATCATATCAATAAATGCAACCAATAAAAAAAGAAAAAGGGACGAGAAGAATAACACGTTATCACTATAGAATAATAGGAAGCAAAAGAAATATTTTCGAATTGAATTTATACTTGTAATGACCTCCTGAAGTTAATACCAACCCAAAATGTCTCTTCTTATAGAAGTTGTACATATGAGACTTAATAAAGGCATTGGTTCAAATTTCATTGAGGTACTACATTACTCCATTTTACAAATAATGTCGTAAGCACCACTCACACTAGTAGTGAACATCCCACATAATGATCGAACATAACTCGGAACACAGTTACCAATCATAAATATCCATCCAATACAGTACAACAACAATAAATAATATCAGCCACCAAATGAACTGGAGTATAATTCAGAATTTCAAACACTAACCTTGACTGTTTTGACTGTTTCTCCCTATAGCTACTAGTGTAGAAGTCGATTCCATTGGTGAAGGAATGGACAATGCCTCCAGTATCTTAGGATAAAGTATTCCTACATTCTAAAGCTGAGCAATTACATCTACAACAACTTCTTGTCAAATGGTTCTCTTCTACTCCTCAATTTGATATTCCATTTTTCGCATCCTTTCTTGCATTTCTCGTACAACATGATTTGTGGCATTTAAATATGCTCCAAACCCATTATTTAATCTTTTCAAAGAAGTCTTTGTAACCCCCCTCCAAGCAGTATTACACGTTCGGATGTTCAGCACCCATTACGGCTGAAAATGCATCAATAGACTATTCATTTGAACCCTATTGTGTTTAAATTTCCTCTATTTGAGCCTAATAATCATATTCAAAATCATATTTAAATAATTAAAAATTAAGAAATAATCATTTATTTCGATATAAAATTGAAAAAGATAAGTTTCATACAATTTTACTGGTGGTGTCTTCATTAGACATCTTGTATGTACGATCAGATTTTCTTTCTCTTGTCACCGCAAACCTCTCCTTTAGCGACAAATTTCTCCCCTTCTCATTTTCCTATTCATATGATATTTAGTGAATATAAAAAAATATTTAAATGAAAAGTTAAAACTAAATAATAAACAAGAGAACACACCAATTTGTTGCGAACTAAAGCAAAACTCTTCTTCCCAGTAGTGTGTCGATTCATCAACTTATTCTAATTCTCAGTATTGCTTTCGAACATTTTCTGAAAAAATAAATCAGTAACATTAACTATAGTAATAAAGGGCTTCATCTATAGTACTAATAGTAATATGATCGTAGATGGCGAAATATGTTTTACCTGAAATTTTTCAGACTTCCAGTACACGAGGAGCTCTCTAAATTGGCATTCTGGAAAACTTTTAGGCCTTTTCAATAATCGAACTTCATCATTTTTTCAATTGATCATAAAGATCTCTCTTCAACTCCCTTCTGTTCTTTCTCAAAGATTCTCGAATTCTTTCAAAAACCCAATCTTTTGCGGCATCAGGAATATCATATTTTTCCTATAAGTTGGTTCCATTCAGTTAGAACAACAAAACAATGCACTTTTAATTAAGGAAATGAAAAGGTTGGAAACTCCAATAATGATATGTAACTTGATATTTGAACACAAACCTTGGTATAATCCAATAACTCCTGTTTAGAATACATAGGCCTCTAATCAAATATATCTAATAGACAATGGGTCTCTTTCCTCTCTAATGTGCCTAGAAAGCTGTTCAACTCACTTACAACTTCATCTGTAGGACCAACAGGTTGGTTGTTCTGGTTTAATATGATCAATTATTTCTCTTTCCGGCCATGTACCTTGTGCATTTGTATTTTACCTCTTGTTTTTCTAGTTGAAGGCCCTGCTGCTATAAGAAAATAGAAGAAATTAGAAGTCATGATTGAATTCAATAAGTTTCTAAGCTATATATTACCTTTTTCTTTAGAATGTTCAGTTGTTGTAGGAGTGGCTGAATCTGTCATTTGGACCTGATCTTGTACAGGTTGATCATCCTCTGTATTTTGCTCCTCTACAACATGGTGCTCCGCTGCAGATTGGTAAATTTCTCTAGATGGTGGTGATGGCGGTGCTAATGGTGGTTGCTCTTGTTCAATAAACTTTAAAAGATTTTCTTTCTCCAAATATATTGCTTTAACAGTTTCATTTGTTGTCAGCATACGTCATTTTCTACTTGCCATGGCTGATAATGATTCAGGTTTACTAAATGTCCTATTCCTTGCTCTTTTCTTATTTTTTGTAGGCTATTGTTGGTTCATTTTTGTACAAACTTCTATAAATTTAAGATGGAATAAGTTAAATTTTAAAATGTTGAAGTTTGATCATTTTGAATATATGCTAACAAATTAAGAAATAACACTAACATATTTCAGACCTAGAAAGACAAAGTTTAGATGTTTGCACCGAAAAAGTTCTACATTCATGTGGTTGAAAGTCAAAGACAGAACTCTTCTTTTAAATATTCATCACAATCAACCCACAATATTCCTTTAATAAATATTGAACCAAACCACAGGCTTATTTATGGGAAGGATGTTAATTATTCTTAGTTATTAATGACTATTTACATTGAATCATCAAGTGACCTCCATTTTGGTTTACTGCGCATAAATAAGAATACAAGACACTTGAATCATACTCTTATCTTTGATCTTTGCTGTAACACCCCAAGAACCTATCCCAAAATGTCATATGGTGCTCAAGGCCACACGTGGCCTGAAGCTAATAGTGCAAATCATGCTAAGATAAAGAGGAATAACCATTTCATGAACATACTGAAACATGAAATAATACTGCCCCATACAAACAAAATACTGAAATCTCTGTACACGCTGGTACACTAGTCTAACAAAGCTTCTACTACATAGGACTGGGGAGCCATAGGGATAGATCCCCAACTGACTCGTACTGAGCTAAAAGTAAACAACCATCTATTAACAAGACAAAATTGGAGACAAAAGTCTTCAAATCATGAGGACTCACCATCTGTAGAAGTGTAGAGGAAGGTACTCAAAGATCACTGTCGTTGCTGAGACTGACCACCTAAACCTATATCACGAGGAAATATAGAATACAAAGGAGTATGGGTGTCAGTACTTGGGAATGTACTGAGTATGTGGGGGTGGATGCAGCATTTTAAATAATATCATAAATGTATGAGAAATCATGCATGCTGACAATAATAACTATCTTCGCTTGAATTATCCGAAACATTATTTCTATAAATCATTAGTAATGATATATGTTTCATAAATCTCATAAATCATTTAAGTCAACTCAAACTCTTTAACTCATGACTCAGAGTGAATTGGTAACTCAAGAGACTTATATCATTATGGACGTGGGAATTTCTTATAACCGACATGACCACCATGTGAGCCGTATGGAGTCCAAAGTTTTTTCCTCCTAAGGAGAGAACCCCACATTGATAGGGGTGTTGTACTCTTGCTAGGGAGTACAACCTCAATCTCATCTTCACAATCTCATACTCAGCCTTTGGCCCATAATTATCAATATCAATCCTACAGTGGCAGTAGTTTTAGGGAAATACAAAATTTCCTGCTTGGTGCTAAATACTCCTCCTAGACTTAGCTCAGAACGCGTTAGGAAATCCACCTCAATCAATACCAACTCATGGTTTTATTGTAAATACCAAAACATAAATATATATATCTCATCTGAAAATCATAAACATTTTGTGGATTCCTAACTCGACTCAACTCAACACAAACTTTCACAATATCAAGTACATTTGTTTATCAAATCATTTCAAATATCAAAAAGTTCATGGAAACATCTTAAAACTCATTCTTGCCTCTCAATTTCACATATCAATATACATTCAATAGTTGAATTTCTCATGGAAAGGCATAACTTATGACACTTGACACAAATCATTCAAAAATCATCAAATTGTAATAAAAAAATTCAACTCATGGAACTTGATTTAAATTGCTTAGAAATCTTCAATACATAATGATAATATACGGCTCGTTGAATAAATTCTCAATTTAAGAAACATGATGGTGAAATAATCATAAATATCATACTTATTCAACTCAAATCTCATAAATCATTAATAGAGAAATTTGGGTGTAAACCCACTAGCAATATCATGTAAATCAATAATAGAAAGTAAATCATTAGGCACAAGAACGAAAGGAGTGTTCTTGTTCAAACCCAACATACCTTAGATTTTGATTTTGAAGATATAGAAACTTGCTTGAAACTTCTTTCTCACACTTTTAGATCAAGAACATGTTGCCTTTGACTTGAGGGACTTAGTTCTTGAACAACTTGAAGAAATTTATGG